>NW_015152030.1:123813-125726 GCF_000732505.1 Cyprinodon variegatus | reverse complement strand
GTGTATTCACTCTACCTTGCTAACTGTCCTTGTTGTAATGCTAATAATCTGTAATATGACCAGCCCTTCTACATGAGACTGGATAAAGGCTGAAACAAACTGGCATCAGAACCAGAGCATGCTCCAAACACTTTTCATTACCTGCTCCTGCAACATCAGACCTTTTTGCAGGAATATCTTGATGAGTCAGATCTAAATCTTTTATTTAAACCTATTGAACATCCAGATATCATACGGGTCCTAGTTCCTGAGCTGAGAACAGGTCATAACCAGCTTTCCCAACAAGGCAAGGCAGAGCCTATTTCTATTGTCCATTCATCAACAGACTCATTTATATTGCAAAGATCACTATGTGAAAGAAAGAACAACATAGAGAATAATTGTATTTTGTCTTGTCTCACCTTTTCACGTCATTCAACATTTCAGCTTAGAGAATGACAAACAGTCTGATTTCAGTACTGGAGTAACATTTATTTAACCAAGGAAAATCTCTACTATGAAGCTGCAATTTAGCAGTTTTCACAAACCCAAGGTGAGTCCTTCCAGTTGCAGAGATTATTGTGCACCTGACTTACTTATAAAAACAACTAAGAAATCTCAAAAAATAGAGTTTAGCACGTTTTCCAAAAGTAAGAGTTGTAGTGTGAACTAGATGAGGTTATCTATGTGTGCTACAAGTTTAGTGGAACTAAAATGATCTATAGTGTAATTATTGGCTATTATATGCTCATAATAACAATGAATAAATCTCCAATAATACAGTTTGGCTTATCTTTCCAAAGTAAGAAAAAAAAGAATGTTAGAACTGTAAATATACAGTCAGATGTTTATATTACTAATTTTTTTATGTATTATTGTTTTCAAAGCTGCACTTTAAAATATGAAATTCTCTAGAGCTGATCTAAATGAAATTTCTTTTTATTTATACTTGTGTATACAAAATGACAAAATAAATCTAAGTCATAAGTAATTATTGGCTTTTATATGCTTATAATAACAGTGAAAAATAAGAAAAAAATAGAGTTTAGCACATTTTCCAACAGTAAGAGTTGTAGTCTGAACTAGATGAGGTTATCTATGTGTGCTACAAGTTTTGTGGAACTACAATGATCTATAGTGTAATAATTGGCTATTACATGCTTATAATAACAATGAATAAATCTCCATAAATACAGTTTGGCCTATCTTCCCATAGTTAGAGTTGTAGTCTGATCCAGATAAAGTTATTTGTTTATCCTGGAGGCACTACAGTGATCTAGAGTGTAATTATTGCTCATTTTATACTAATTCTGATAATAAAATAGATGTGCCATTTGTCATCTAGGCTTTGGAAATTCCTCAGAAAAGCATTATTTTCTAATCCAATCAATGTGATATGAATGACATGAGATGAGATACACATGGAATGAATGTGATAACAATCCACCTCTCCTTGGTGTCGCTTTTTTTTATCAGAATAAGTATAAAATGAGCAATGACTTCACTATAGATCATTGTAGTGCCTCCAAACTTCTAGGATACATAGATAACCTCATTTAGTTCAGACTACAACTACAACTCTTACTTTGGGAAAATGGGCTAAACTGTTTTTTTTTTTTTTTTTTCATTGTTATTAAGCATAAAAAAGCCAATTATTACACTTTAGATCACTGTAGTGCCACCAAACTTGTAGCACACATAGATAACCCCATCTAGTTCAGACTACAACTCTTACTATAGGAAAATGTGCTAAACTCTATTTTTCTTTTTTTTTAGATTTTTCATTTTCATTATAAGCATAAAAACAGCCAATAGGGCTCGGGATCCGCGTTGCATTGTGGACCAGACGAAACACGTTCGTCTGGTCCTTCAAAGACTGCTTAAGAATAAACTCTTCGTAAAGGCTGAAAAATGTGCATTTCACCAACCATCTG
>NW_015152030.1:120477-123114 GCF_000732505.1 Cyprinodon variegatus | reverse complement strand
GTTACTGGGAGGTGACCAGTGCAGAACGAGGATAAAAAAGATCGAATCCAGAAATACGAAAAATCTTTCAGGAAAAATCAATTGGAGAAATGATCCATGTTTCCTGGAAGCTTTGAAATAAAATAAATAAATTCTCTCACCAGCTTCACTCCTTATAATGTTGTAACATCAGATCCTCTTCAGCGGCTTTCATGAAGAGTTTATATGACGGGCAACAGAAAACACAAAGCTTCCTGTTTCTCCTACAGTCCCATCCTTCCTCTGCAGCTTCTCAGCTCTCTATAAGCCATGTTATCGTCCAGTTAGGCTGCAGATCCCTGCAGCTCTCATCCAGCCTGTCCACAGAGTTAAAGATGATGTCTCTGAATCGGCCTCCTGGATCATTGAAAATAAATAATTCATATAGAACTTTGTGAACAGTGAGTGAAAATCCAGCTGGTTTCTAAGCACGGACAGTTTTAGCAAACAGGTTTCTGAAAGTTAAAGGAAAATGAATATTTTCAGATCCTCATTCTCATTCCTGTCCACGTAGTGAGCGGTCCTGCCGTTTGAGCAGAGCGACTCATAATCCAGGTCGCTTTCATTTATGGGAAGGAGCCATTGGCAAATGGCGATATGGAAATTAGAGGCGCTGATCAAAGCTCTGCAACCCCCCCATCAGCCTCTCCAAGGACTCTCAGTCTGCCAGACGCTGGAGCTGCTAATACAGACATTTTTCACACATGTCCAGCCGGTTGCTGGTTTCATCCTGACATTCCTGGGAGCCCAGCAGGCTCTGCTGCATCCACCGACCGGACTGAGGCGCCTTCGCTCCCCTATCCTCACATCCACCTCCTGATTGGGTCGCTCTGCACTGTGAGAGACGGACAGTCCCAATAAATAAAGCAGGAGGCGCAGATTTAAGTATTGGCAGATTGATCCGAGCAGCATTTGTTCCTGTGAGACTTAAACAATGGATGAATTGGCAGGTTAATGCAATAAAAATGACCTTAAATATCAGGTCCTAATTAAAAGGACAAACTTTTATCTGCATCCTTCATTAACAAAGAAGAAACAGAAAAATTTGCTTTGATTAACTGATGGAAACAATGAGGAGGTAAAGGAAAGGGTCGGATCGCCATCAGAGGTGAAGGTAGAGCAGGTGGTGCATGGAGAGCGCCGCTCTTCCCTCAGCTGACCTGAACCTTGTTTAAATACTGCAGCAGCTTCTCTTATGCTCTTATTTAAGTTATTTATTGTTTAAAAACAGCTGCTTTATAAACACTGATGGCGCTTTAGGCTGGTCCTTCACTCAATGGGCAGACAGCGGCCAGCCTTGGTGGCTGTTTGGAAACAGAACCATAGAGCCTGTTTGTTGAGATAGACTTTGAAATGTAACACAAACACCTGGTGGTCTTTGGATCTCTTAAAGGAGCTGTGTTCCATAAGGACGCTGTCAGGCTGCAGGGAGGTCTGCAGAGGATGAGCCGAGGCTCAGAGGTGCCTGTCGAGGCGTGATTCATTTAGGGGCGGGGCTATAACTGATGACGTCTAAAGCGTCTCTGTCGTGATACCATGTGACCGATTCAGGAAGTGGTTTAGACCACGTGACACCTTCGACAGGCATCTAAACAGCCTCAGTATTCAGTCCAGATGTGGGAGTTTGAAGGAGAGTTGCTGTTGGTTGGATAGAGTTTGGATAGATTCTAAAAATAGATTGGTTGTTTTGTCAATCAATCTAGTTGGTTAAAACTATTTTGGTTAGATGAAACAATGTAATGGTAAAATCTGAGCAAGCCGCTGGACACAGTTATAAATGGAGCCTAGGCGGAAGTTTGCCTGCAGAAACTCATTGCTTTCCTTCACCCACCTGCGACTCAGCCAATCAGCTTTGAGCCACACCTCCATGAAAACCCAGGTAGATGGATGGCTCTGTGTTCAGCTCGCTGACACTCATTCTCTTCAGGTGAGACAAATCGCTTTAAGCCTGTAGGGTTTCATCATTCATGACTTCAGCTCTTTTCTCTATTAAAATATATCGCACCTCATGCTTCTCCAGCTCAGCTTCTCATCGTTAATTATCATCAGTCTCTGATCTTTGCCTTTCAGGTCCCTGGCTGGTATGTTTTGGTCTAATCCGATAAAAACTGTCCTGCCCAGTCAATCAGCAAAACTAGCTAATCCCAGATTATCCATATATTAGATGAATAAATCTGGAGTTACTGGAACCCAAATTCCCTAATCTGACTCAATCAATCGGTTAACCAGTGGTGTTAAAAGTTCACACCTTTATTGCTTCAGTAGAAGTATAGATCCTGCAGTTTAAAAACACTCTGGTTAAAGTTGAAGTATCAACTTGACCTCTTTACTCAAGTAAAAGTGAAAAAGTATGTGCTTCAAAAACTACTGAAAGTATAAAACTATAAAGTAACCTTTAATAAAAACAGCCAGATGCTTCTATATGAACTGAAAGTTCAATTTCTATAAATCCTCTGAGATAGGGCCAAGGATGAGGGAGGTCTTGTTGGTTTCCGTCTCCCGATACGCTCTCGCCTGTGTCCGACCTTTCAGACATTTCAGCATCTTTTTCTGAATCCCACATTGTAGCATGGCATAGACAATTCACGTTAGCAGTTTGAAGAATACCTGCTTGCTTCT
>NW_015152030.1:95770-118764 GCF_000732505.1 Cyprinodon variegatus | reverse complement strand
GTGTGTGTGTGTGTGTGTGTGTGTGTGTGTGTGTGTGTGTGTGTGTGTGTGTTTATCACAAGCTTTGGACACCACTGAGCCTCCAAAGGTAAAGAGGTGAACATGATTTCTTCACAAGTTTAATAACTGAGTGAATTAGCAGAATGTTATGACTGAAGCTCAGTCTGTTGCTGCTGCTGCTGCATTCATGCATGTTTATAACAGATGGCAGCATCTCTCTGCAGAGCTGCAACAAGCATCAGTCTTTCAGAGATTTCTAAAGTGCTGACTGCTCCATCTGAACCATAAAATACCAAAAGAAAAAGTCCTGCATGGTCAGTCAGTGTGTTGAAAGATGATCAATAATCTAGTTCAGTCTGACCATTTAACATAATGTGGATCAGGCCGGGCGCTGACACTCGTTATGAGCTCTCTGGAAGCTCAGGCAGAAATCAATGCAGGCTGAAATGGACAAGGAGAGCAGGCTGCTCAATATTACTCCTGTAGAAATAAGATGTTAGAGCTGCTGTGCGGCACGCACAGGAGCAGCTGGGAAAATCTTTCACATAAACAGAGCTGCGTGTCGTTAGCAGCCGCCGTGTGACAGCCAGACCCGCTGACTGTCAGACGGAACGAACACATCCGCCATTAGAAGGCAGGAGAACCGTTAATGACTTCCTCTGCAGTTACTGGAGCTTCCTTTGTTTTCTGAGGTATTTCTGCAAACATTCCCAAACAAAAACAGCCATTGTTTTATCCCGAGGGGGGGTTTGTGTTTGGAGTGTTGATGTTTTTAAGGAGCCTTTGGGAGCATGTGACTGATCTGTAGAGTTCAGATAGAGAAAGCAAACAGGAAACCAAGCTCAGAATTTCCTTTGCCAGTTTTTAGAGTCATGGGATCTTCTGGCCTTGAAATGGAGGTCAGCTCAGAACATCCCTTATGCTCAGACTGACGTTCTGCTCTGTTCCACATAAACACCTCCGCTAACGTTTCTTGATACCGAACAGGGCGAAACCCTGAGCAGTTCCTCTGATATGCTCACACACCAGTTTTCCACACGTTTATAAGGTGTGAATAGTGAGCTAGTAGCATGCATGGTGTTTTCATCATGGCGGCGCCTGGCAGCAGCGACCTGATACAGCTCTCTACAATTCCACAAAATACGTCGTTCAAAACACAAATACAGCCAAACACAGCAGCGGGCGAGCTGAGGAAGGCCAGGCCGAAGGAAGCTGTGTGCTGGGCGGCTAGGGCGGACATTTTTATAGCACCAGAAAAGAGGACATCACTTCAATAAATTACTAAGGTGCACTTAAGAATCTGGTTTACTCTCATTTAAGTTACAATACTGAGGGCTTAAAGAGGATGCTAGTGTAGCTGAAAAGGAAATAATAATGAAAATTAAAAAGAAGTATTGGTTCCCAGAAGAGCTGACACAATTAATCGATTAATTGTGATTAATCAATCGTTGAAATAATCGCCAACTAATTTAGAAATCAATTAATCCTTAATTGGAGTGTGAAGGCTCTAAAATGTACCTTCAGCTGACAAAACAACCAACTTAGAGCAGGAATTATACCAAGATTATAAAAAAATATATAAAAATGTTCCATTTAAGAAAAATAACGTTTTCTTCTGTAAATCTGCTCCTCAACTCCTCAAAGTTTTAGTTTCACCTGGTTTCATTTTATAAAAAATCTTCTTTAAGGAATCTTTGGTTATCCGATTATTAATCAATTAAATGAAACAATGATCAACAAATTCATTCATTATTAATAAATGAATGCAAAATAATCGTTGCACCCCTAGTTCTCCGTATTTTTTTATTTATTCAATACATGATGGTGATTAAAATGCAGTGGTGTCAAAAGTTCACACATTAGTTACTTCAGTAGAAGTATAGATCCTGCAGTTTAAAAACACTCTGGTAAAAGTTGAAGTATCAACTTGACCTCTTTACTCAAGTAAAAGTGAAAAAGTATGTGCTCCAAAAACTACTTAAAGTATAAAAGTATAAAGTAACCTTTAATAAAAACAGCCAGATGCCGCTATATGATTTAAAGCTCATTTTTGGACTATTTCNGCTGGCTTCTGATGATTTCCTTTAGCTAACCAATGAGTGTTTGCCTTCTATGACTCATCCAATCACACTAGTTTTCACTAGATGTGGGCGGAGCCAATGATCTGCATTGGATGGAGCACATGACGGGAAATAAAGATTTAGAAACATTAAACTGAAGCCAAGAGGAACGAGTAACGTTTGTTTTAAAAATGTAACAAATAGAAAGAACAGATACTGTGTTAAAATGTAATGAAGAGAAGTAGGAGGAAAAATAAGTGGTGGAGTAAAGTATAGATACCTAAAAAGTGTACTTAAGTCCAATAACGAAGTATTTGTACTTCGTTACTTGACACCTCTGCCGTTAACAAATTTATTTTCACCTTGATCAACTGAAATCGTCAGCTGGGTAAATGTTTCCGAATATATACTAAGATTATATGAAAAATGAACAACAAGGGCACGTTAGATACAAACTTACGGTAAACTTGTTCCTGTCCCTGTCCTGCGTTGTGACCAATGAGCTGACAAAATATATATAACAATCCAGCACCCCCTCATCCCATTGGTCGAGCCAAGTGCTGCTCACGGAGAAGATGGAGGGAGACAACAGAGCAGCAATATGGGGAACGAACGGAGGAATTTAAATGCTGAACCTGATTTTGGGCGGCGGTGCACCTTCATATTGCGACGCCCCTCCTCCGAAAACAAAAAAGGATGCAGAAATATAGGGAGGAATGGGAAATGCAGATTTGAGTCAAATAGTTCTAAAAACATTCCACAAATAAAGGGGGGCTAAAAAAAATCACCACACCAGGAGGGCTGAAGGCAGGCAGGTCAGCTGGCACGTGGCATGAGGGGTCCGTTTTTTCTTTAGGTAGTTGGCAACCCTCGTTTTACATCAGAGTTAAGTAGTATTGCTTTCTGATCTGTAGTCAACATTGCTGGTGGGGTTGTTGGTTTGAAACCCACCTTTGACTTTTGAAAGTTGAAATAACACTTAACAACTATTTTGGCAAATGTGTCTAATTCGTATCGGTTTGCCCTAGTACAAATATAGATTGGGTAAAAACGCTGACTGGTTTAGCCAAAAAATTTGGTTGAACTTCCAACCCAATTAAAACCAAAAACCATGGAAAAACAATTATGTTTGAATAGAATAACTAATAGCTTTCCTTTTGCTCATCATTGCCCAATTTGCACAAACACTTTCACTGTCTGCTTGAGCTTATTTCACTAAAATGGCAGGAAAACAGCGAACCTTAAATTATTGTTCTCTTCTAAGACATTTTATACAAAAAAATTCAAAAACTTTATTATAAGCACCAATCATTTACAATTTAAAATTAACTTAAATGTGTTACTAACTGTAGTTCTGCAGTCCACCATTAGGTGGTGCCATGTTCAAATGAAGCTTCATGAACTGTAGAGATCATTGAAGCTAGAAAGCTACAAGCTCCCATGTCAGAGGATGAAGAGAGCACATCCAGTTAGTCACAGTCAGAGAAACAGGACTACACTGGAAAACAGGCCAAGCTCCAACANGATAGATAGATAGATAGATGTTGCAGTATCTATAACAACCCAAACACACAGGATTTCAGAATTAGACATCCCCAGTTATTATTCATTCACTCACCAGATCTGAACGCCCTGTTAAAAAACTTTACAGCCATGAGTAGAGGTAATGCAGCCCGATGATATTTACACCTCATCAGATAGCGTTCCCCCATGTTAAGCAGGAGGAACTCTATCTGACGGGGTTTATAGGCCCGTCAGATAGCGTTCGCCCCTGATGTCATTTACGTTGAGTTGCAATAAATGCCAAACTCTCTGCAGGTTCTTGTCTTTGGAGTCCGCTCTATTCAGCTGGCTTTGGAAACACACGGCAAGAAGGTGGGGGCCGGGTGGTGAGGGTTATGGGGGCGAGAAACACAAAAGTTACAAAGTTACTTTTACTAGTAACTACGGTAGTTACTACGGTAGTTACTTTTATTGTGGAGTAACTCAGTTAGTAACTCAGTTACTTTTTGGGAGGAGTAACTAGTAACCATAACTAATTACTTTTTCAAAGTAACGTGCCCAACACTGTATACAGGTAAGATTATCTCTAGTTGGTGAAATAAATAAGTTAATTCGGTCCTTTTTCATAAAGCCCAAACAATGATGACTTAGATGTATTTCTGGTTGCCAATGCGGAGTTCCTCAAGGCTCTGTTTTGAACCCAATCTTGTTTTACTGTTTCCCATTAAGAAAAAAAATATTCATGATGTTTCCTTTCATCTGTTTACTGATGATATTTAGTCTTACTGCTCTTTTAAATCCTCAGAGATCCAGAAGTAAAGCTCTCTGCTGAGATGTCTTGCACAAGTTAATCAATGGCTTGGTGTAAATTCCCTGCAATTAAACTCAGATAAAACAGAGGTGCTGATGATTGCCCCTGATGATGCTATTCCAGGTGTCCACGAGTATCTGGGCGACTTGACTTTTTTCAAGCTTCTTGCATTATAATACTAAATTGTATAACTTAGAATCTGTTGCTGTTTTTGCTGAAAAAGCTCTGTAGGTCTAACAAGCAGATTTGTTGGTGCAATCTGTGGAGTTTGGAAGATGAGGCAGAGGCAAATTTTTACAAAAACACTGATTTTTTTTTTTACGTCCGTAGATGGAGAGATAGAGCTCTGACTGTGGCAAACCCAGAACACACATTTATACCTTACAAATTCCCAACACACTCTCTCCCCCATGGAACCACCCCATCCCTGCATACAAAAAACTTTCTAACACATGAACATTTGGAGGAAAAACAACTTCAGTTCTTCAAGGATATTCCCTGTTAGATTAATATATCTTTCACTGGCCAGATGGATCTTCTCAAAACAGCAGGCCTCCCATTCATGCCATGAAGGATTCTGTGTAAACTCCTTCTTATCTCTAATGACATTCGTTTGGAGCCTGTGAGGCTAAGAACAGACATACCTCAAAATTTTATTTGTAATTTTTTTTATCAACCGGTCTATATTTTACTTATACATATACAGTGGTGTCAAAAGTACACACATTTGTTACTTAAGTAGAAGTATGGATACTGCAGTATAAAAACACTCTGGTAAAAGTTGAAGTATTCGGTTGACCTCTTTACTCAAGTAAAAGTGAAAAAGTATGTGCTCCAAAAACTACTTAAAGTATAAAAGTATAAAGTAACCTTTAAGAAAAACGCCAGATGCCANAAGGAAGGAAGGAAGGAAGGAAGGAAGCTTCACCTTAACTTCATAAAAAATAAACATATTTTTATTGTTTCTTTTAACTCCTTGTTTTCTTTATCACATTGTCATTTTGAAATCCATAAAAATGATTAATGCGCTGTATGATTCAAATGATGAAATGCACAATAAATTATTTAAAAAGAAGGGAAAGAGAATCAAATAAAAATTTCAATCTTAGGCCAGTAGTGAGTTGTTCTGTTTTCAGAAGATGCTTTGGGCACCCCATGAGGCCCCTTAGGGCCCATTTCTGCCAGCTGGCACCACGTTGGTGACCCCTGATCTAGGTAATATTATCATTAATAGGCTCATCACAATAATAAGTTCATCAAAGCAACCTGGGCTTCCAGTAGAACCAAAGGCTGATCTCCTCCATGCATGGTGCAGTGATGCAGTAGTTTGTGCAAAAAGGACCTCAAACATGGTAACATGCCTGTACTTGCATAGCGTTTTTGATTTTTTCAGTGGTGACCACCATCAGTTTACAATGCAGGTGAGGTGTCTTGCGAAAAGACTAGGCATTTAAAGCCGACTTGGACCAACAACCCTTTGATTGCAGGGGAAACTCCTGCATCTGATGCCACCATCACTCACAAAAAGTATTGAGTTAATCAAAGTTAACACTTTTCAAAAGTTTGAAATGTTAGTTTTGCTTATATTGTGTAATATTCAAGATTTATATTCATTGTAAATAATAACCATCAAATTCACAAGAAGGGCCTATTTATATTTAATTTGTAGCATCACGTCTTTTTCATACACTTTCATTTGCTGCAGAAAGCATTTTTTAAATCAGGCGGATTTGATAACTCCCCTTGTGGTCCTTGTATCATTTGTGATAAAATAACAGGGAAACAAAAACTTCCATTTTAGCAGCATGTGTGCATGAAACCATTTTAAAGGATTTAAACTAGATGGAAAGGTAAGTGTGAAGCAAAGTCACAACTTAAATGTGCAGAACACTGAACTTTGAGGACTGGTATTGAAGAGCTTCAAACTGAATTTGGGAACAGGTTGCAAATGCTTCAGATTAATCTATATCTAACTGAGAAAATCTGTCACTTTGACTGTCAAACAACTTAGGTTCTGAAAAATCTCAGATGGTCTCCTGGCCATCTTCAGAGGGCTGGAAGAAACAATGAATGGGGAAACGAAGAAGCCAAAAACTGCAGCCCACAACTGTTCCTGTAAAAAGATTACGAAATATTTTCTCTTCCAACCCGAATAGTAATATAGATCATGTCTACCAGAAAGGTTTCTGTTTTATTGAAGGATTCATCTCCCAGATCTGAGTCAGGGTGAGAAGGAGAGCTTTTACCTAATATAAAGGGCAAATATTAAACAGTTAGTAGCCACAATCAACCATAAGGAACAGAAATGAAATCACTTTAAAAAACAGCTAAATTTCAAAGATCTCCATGAAGGACTTTCAGGATTTCAGGAGCGCTATTGATCAAGACCAATTTTACAAAATATAGACATGTACTGTAATTAATGAAATATTATTTAATCTGTACACTTTGTGCAAAAAGCTGTCAGTAATGGCCACCCCTAGCCCCCCATCTTGCTCCGTCCCTGCTGAAATGTAAAGGTTTATTTTATAACTGGGACTAGCAGTCCGCTATCCTAAAACAGGAAGATTCTTCCTAAATAAATGTAGCTGTGAAAGACAATATCCTATAATCTCCCTGGAGATAGATGTGGACTTTCCAAAACAATTGAAAATGAGTGATTGCTGTAAAATGAAAAAATCATATATATGTATTTGTTTTTTGATCATTAATCCTGTACTGTAATTGCTATTACTGAATTTTTCCAGTGTCCTGTTTCTCTGACTGTGACTAACTGGATGTGCTCTCTTCCTCCTCTGGCATGGGAGCTGGCTCAGAGCTTGTCTGCCTGGCTGTGTGTTTGCTGGACGGGGCCGCCTTTTACAGCTGCTTTTTGTATCTCTGCTTCTGTCTCCTTGAACCCCAGTCATCCTCTGCAGATGGCTGCTCACACAGAGCCTGGTTCTGCTGGAGGATTCTTCCTGTTAAAAGGGAGTTTTTCCTCTCAACTGTCGCTACAAGCATGCTTAGTGTCAGGGATTGCATTCCAGTCAATGAGTCAATGCAATCAACTGGTTTTCCTCGGATAGAAAACTTTGAATCAAACTGACAGTATGATCTGATTGAACTGTAAAGTGCCTTGAGATGACATGTGTTGTGAATTGGTGCTATAGAAATAAACTGAATTGAATTGAATTGAATTTGCGCTATTCAACAAATGATCAAATAAACGTCCATAAAGGTAAAGTACAAATCACACATGCTTATCCTAAAGAGGCCGGGGAGGGGGGCACGATGTGCAGGAGGTCGTGACGAAGGAGGAAGGCGATAGTAGCAGGAAAACACGATTCCTGCAGGAGGGGGCGGATCCTTGGCTCCTGCAGGTCCCAGGGGGGCCGCTTCCTGGGAGCCAGAGTTTAACGAGTCCTCTAATGGGGCTGTTATAACCAGCCAGGAAAGGACGCGACACGACACCCCAAGGGACAAACAGGGGGGGTCTGTTGGTCGCTATAAAAACAAGCGGTGGGACAGAGAGATCTCAGATGGACCCTCAGCCTCACATGAGTCTGGACTATCTGCTGACAGTCCTCCGGCAGACCGAGGAACCACAGGGAGACATCATCCATCAGCCGCGTGGATTCCACAGGTGAGAAAAACTTTAATAGGAGGTAAAATGACAGCAGATCACCCAAGAAGAAGAAAATATGCAGTTTGTTTTTCCTCATTTCAGATGTTGGTCATTTAAACAGGAGCTTCTCAGTCTAACGAAGTTTATTGTTGACGTCATGATGATAATTAACGTTGATATTTTTTTCTATTATTCAGTGATTCAGAGACCTGCATCCTAATGAAGCAGAGAGGAGGTCCGTATGAGAGGAAGACCCTGAGTGATGGTGAGCTCATAAAGTCTGAGATGATGACATGCTTTAATTCATTATGTCTGTTTAGTTTATACTCACCTTAAAAAAACACTTTTACTTAGATGCATCTTATGGATGCAAATAAAACGTGCGAATATGAATTTTTTTTCTAGATTTCATTATTATTTTTTATTTGTATTTTCCATTACTTTATACCAAAAATGATTTAAAAAAAAACAAAACAAAAAACAGAGGGACTGCTGCTCAGTGTAGCACTGCTGCCTTGCAGCAAGAAGGTTGCAGGTTCGATTCCCAGCCCAGGTTCTATCTGCATGGAGTTTCCATGTTCTCCCATAGCATGCGTGGGTTCTCACTGGGTATTACGGCTTCCTCCCAAAGTCCAAAAACATGACTGTTAGGTTAATTGGCTTCTCTAAATTCTCCTTAGGTGTGAGTGTGTGTGTGAATGGTTGTTTGTCCCGTTTTTCTCCGTGTTGCCCTGCGATGGACTGGCGACCTGTTCAGGTGTACCCCACCTCTTGCCCATTGACAGCTGGAGATAGGCACCAGCACACCTCGCAACCCCACTTACCCCTAAAGCTTGTCAGAAAACTGATGGATGGATGGATGGATGGATATACCAAAAATGATTAAAAAATGTTTAAATTATCAAGTGCATTACTATTATATAGTGTTTATTGGAATATGAAAAAAATTTATATTTCTCCAGTTAACATCTAAAGTGAAACATCCAACTTCTCTGTCTTTGAATCCTTAGTCTGTTGTATGTGCATTACTATTCTTCTTCATGTGGTATTGAAATGTCATTTGGATCTTTTCTGGACTCCTCCTGACCCATCCTATTCTGTCCCTCAGGGCCACATCCCCAGGTTGTCCGTAAGGTCTTCACCAACAGTCGGGAGCGCTGGCGGCAGCAGAACGTCAACGGGGCGTTCGCTGAGCTGCGGAGCCTCATCCCCACTCACCCACCTGACAGAAAGCTGAGCAAAAACGAGATCCTGCGACACGCTCTCAAGTACATCAACTTCCTGGACCGGCTCCTGACTGATCAGGACCACAGGGTGGCCCCCAGGGGCCGGGCTGGGAGCCTAGGGGATGATGAGGGACTGGAGGGGGTGTTCTCACCAAACTCCAGCTGGAACCAGAGTTCAGAAGATGGAGACTCTGATGGTCTTTCAGAGGAGCAGAATCAGCTGCACCTCTACCTGCACTCCATGTTGGACTGATCCGAACCCGCTGGCAGTAAAAGAAACCAGTGGACCGGTTTTGTGTGGAAACTCAAATGACAGCATCCATTATGTGTTTAAAGCCTGTATTCTGTATTAAAGAAATTTAGCTTGGTGGAGGATGATCCTCTGTGTTGTAGATTGACTCCTATACATTACAGTGAGGTTATTGTTAGAATAATGATAATTAGGACTGTCATTAATGTTTTGTTTCAAAGAAACAGCCCTTTAAGAAGTGACTCCATGTGATATTCACATCTGTCTTTTGCTCAGTAGAAAGTTTCTGATTTAACGTCAAGGCTTTAAAGTTCTGGCGATTAACAGAAGAACCAGGAACCTGGTTCAGTTTCCTTAGTTTTAAAGGAAGATTTTGTGCTTTTTGAAGTTTTACTTTTTCCTTCACACCTTTTTTTTCTTTGTGATGTTTAGAAAAATCTCTTGCTGTTCGGTGATTTTTTCTATCTATGATACAATTAAATGTTTTTAATGAGCTATGTACACAAATAAAGCCATGAACATAAATGAGTTGTTTCCTGAATTTATTATTACTATATAATACATTATAAAGATGAAAAACTTCACAGTGACTAGAATAGAACACTAGACTTTATACTTATTTAGTCAAAAGGAACTGTGTTAAGAAAAGCCACTTGGTTCAGTTTAACAGTCAGACTGAACCTTGCAGTTGAACTTTTCTTTGCAAACTCCTTTGATATTTCATCTCCTCAACTGATTTGTGATTTTTTTTTTTACATGTTTCATATATTTCGATATTTTATTTTGATCATAGTGTGCTCAAAAGCATAAGATTGAAACCGAAAAAAGTTATTGTTTTATCTTCTATGCAAATATAGCATGGAAAATAGCATGAAAAATATGCCAAAACTGGCTTTATAGTTTCATATCTCTTAGTTCTTTATAATTTTTGCCAAGGTTTAAAGATGGATATTTCCTACATTTTGCAAGAATAAAAGCAAACATTTAAAGAACAGCAGGTTGGAACTCCTCAAAAGCACTGTCTTGCAGCAAGAAGATTCCGGGTTCAATTCCCGGCCCGAGGTCTTTCTGCATTGAGTTTGCATGTTTTCCCTGTGTATGCGTGTGTTCTCTCCGGCCACTCCGGCTTCCTATTAATGGCAAAATATAAATCCATCTTTTTCTGCTTGTCTGGGTTAAAAGGGGACATCTCGACACTCTGGATAGGTTGCAAGTCATAGAAAAAACATAGAGACATACAACCATACACACACACCCAGCCTTTAATTGAGCAATATGGACACACGGATCATTCTAATAGTTTTGTTTTTGGACTGTGGGCAGGAACTTCCAGAGAAAATGTACACATGTACGGTTAAAACATGTCAACTCTGTTCAGAAACACTTCAGAACAAAGATCAAATCCTGGAGCTTTAATGATATAAACTTTGCCAACATGCATCTCTTTTATTTGCAAAACAGACAAAATAAACTAACCATGTTTATTTAAAGCAGTAAAACAGTTTGTACAGTAAAACAGGTGTGACTCTTTGATGAGATGTACTGGGTGAGGTCCAAAGATAAAGATTGTTTAGTAGTAGAGTGAAATTCACTATTAATGCGTAAGTCAGCCATTTCTGAATTAAGGGTAGAGGTTGGGAAGCCAGACTTCTGAGATTCAAGAACATCCAACATGTGTAAAACCTGCATAGACACAAAATATTTGCTGTCCAATGTTTTACGTGGATTAGGATGTATATAGCAAAGGTGCACAGAAATATGCATGTGCATTTTTTTATATCTTAATGTTCTTGTGCACTGCACTGTTAGAGATATTTTTTGCTAAACCAAACTCTTTCCATGAAAACTGTGCTCCCTTTTATTCTCGAGGGTTAAGTATTTAGCTGGAGAAATGAATTTCTAAAGTCTGAATTTCAATGAAATTCTCCTTTGTCATACTCTGAAAAACCTGCTTTAATTGCAGAAGGTAAGAGACTAACAAATTTAAGGTACTCCTCACAAATGAGCTGCCTATTTAAAATGAGTCAAAGCAGACATCTTTAGCACCATCAAGCAGATCATCAAGCGCCAGTTTATTACTCTCAGCTCAGCATCATTGCTGTTGAGGATGAATTCCTCAAATTAGAAAAGACAATAATTATTTTTCTATCTATTCATTTTAAAATTCAATTGTCACTTGTTGTATCTATGATAATTCTGTTTAAAAGGAGCCCCATCAAAACAAATTGGGGGAGGGAAGCATACCTAACAAGGCAATGAATACTGGTGTGTTAAGGACTGATAAACATCTCAGCCAATCAGAGAGCTTAACATGCAGAGGCGATAACAGCTCAACAGGCCCCAGAGGAGCCAGGGGGCGTGTTTCAATTAGAGCGGCCTGAAAGAGTGATGGTGTGATGTTGGCTAGGCTTCAGTTCCCACCTCAGTCTCATGGATTGTGCTTCAGTCCCAGGAAAATGTTTGCTTGAACTTCAGGTACTCTAAACTAATAAGTTGTAATTATATTTAAAACAATAAATCGCAGTGTTATCCCAAACAATCAGATGTATTCTTTTTGTTCTAATAATAGAATAGAATAGAATAGAATAGAATAGAATAGAATAGAATAGAATAGAATAGAATAGCGGCCGGCTAGCTCAAGTGGTAAGTACGTATCATGGGGTGGAATAAACTAGTGTGGGTCCTTAGGCAAGACCCTTCACCCTAATACCTGCTTTGGGGAATGGCAGCCTAGTGGTTAGGATATTGTGCTTGGAGTTCTGAGTTTGAGCCTGGCTCTGCCACTCTGGCTCCCTGAGCAAGACCCTTAACCCCCACGCTGCTCCCTGAGCGCCACATAGTGGTAGCCCACTGCTCCCCATGGGGATGGGTAAAATACAGAGAGTTCATTTCAATGCTCTGTACTTGTGACAGAGCTGGGAAAAAAATAGAATAGAATATGGGTAGTAGAGGTCTTTCAGCACCAATATGGGAACAATTTATGGTTTCTGTGCGTTTACTAGGTACGGAAAACAATGAGTAATGCAATGTGCAACTAAGTATATATGTCTTTTTTGACCCTTCTTGTTAAATTCCTGTTACTATCAGTGTTTGATCCATAATCTATATGCCAATTCCATAGAGTCCCTGCTCATTGACTTTCAGGTTTTTTATGCAAGATGTATCATAATGACCTGCTCTGATGTTTACTTGACACCCAAGATTTCACTGAATTCTATAAAATAGGAATATGTAAAACTCAACAACACAAACAAACATACATTGCAAAATAAAAAACAAACAAATCATAAACTTAGCCTTTTGCAGAGTTTTGAAAAGGAATAAACAAAACCCAAACCAACTCAACCCAAACTTATTGTTAAAATCACAGCAGGGTCTTTTTCCCCTCTCTGCCATGGATCTTGCATTAGTTTATTTGTGTAATATAACCAACTAATCACATTAGATAATTGACTGAGAGAAAAAGTTATTCTTGTTGATTCAAGGAGTTTGGCAGGAGTTGAAATCACTGCAGATTTACTCCAAGGATAGAGAATGGAACTCAGAGAAATGTTAAACACCCCAAGGGGCCAATTTCAGCATCTACTGGCAGCAGCTAGTAGAGGTCAGGTCTGGATAGTTAGGAAGTCAGATAGGAAAAAAAAGAAAAACCCAGCAGAGGGGTCAGAGTCCTCCTTAGAACAGGTGTCTGGACTCCACAGCTCAGGAGCCAAACATGCTTCTTTGGCCCCTCCACTGTGACTTTCATAAAACTAAGATTATTTGAGGTTATAAAAGCATGTTTTTATGAACTATCTACATAGAATAATCACAACAGAAGGGCAGTGATGGCACTGCTTTTTAAAGTAATTCAGTTTTCTTTAGCTTTAATTTATGTGCCTTAGATTTCAAAGTGGGCTACTTCTTTTTTTAATTTTTATGGAAAGGCTTGCCTTATTGTACAGCAGTATTTTTCCATTGTAATGGTTGGTAATTGCTTTAATTTTAAATATATATTTAATTTAAAATGTATTCATAAAAAACCCTCTATTTTACAGATGTGTCTGAATGAATTGACCTTCTCTAGGAATAAGGCGGCATGACTAAGATTTTCAAAAATGCATCTGAACAAAGCAAAAAAAACCCTGTAGCAGGGGATGATGAGGAACTGCTAGTACAGCTGGACAGAAATCATGTAACAAGTTGTTAGGTGCTGAGCCGATGGTGGACTGAGGACTTGAGCTTGTTTTATGGCTAAAAGACCTGAACATCTTGCAGTCATTGATTGGACCAAAATCCTTTATTCATACCAAGGATTTGCAGAGTTGATTGACTGACTCAAATGTGAGTTAGTCAATCCAGGTGCTGCCTAGTTTAAGTTCAAAGCAAACATGTCTAAATGACAGCAGACTAAACTGAACTGCAGAACCTGTGAAATTAAAACTGCTCCACAACAAGGTGAGGAAAAACAGCTGCTGACAGTTATCCCTGCTAATGGGAATTTGAAAGCTGCTGCATCATCACATGTACTTATGTTTTTCTCTCACATCAATGAAAGGCCCTAAATAAACACCTTTGGTAGGGGATCTTCTAGATTGTTTACCTAAACTGCAAATTTCTACACTACAGATCTGTGGCTGTGTCTTCAGGAGCTGTTTTAACCTCTGATGAGATGAGGCCGAGCTGGGAACTGAGGGAGAACCAGCATCACACACAGACTCCGTAATTGAAACACGCCCCTCTGCTCCTCTGGGAGCCGTCGTTCCTGTTATCGTTTCCTCTCTCTCTGCTTTGGCTCAGATACTTATCAGTCATTAGCTCCACGCCCACTCATCATTGGCTACTTACAGTGAAGGTTCAGCTCTTCACAGCCACCAGTGATGTGTGTTCCTGACAGACCGTACTGTGGGAAAATGCTTTGCTACCTCTCACACAGGAGCATCCAGTCATAAAGGAACAAATAAATGTCATTTGGAAATGATCCTTTACTCTGAGGTTTATAAATCTGCTAAAACAATTTTCTGATCTGTGCAACATCTCCATGAGGTGAACATTTAAACATCACATACCATCAATGTTAATTACGAGAAAACCAAAGCTGTAAAATATGTTTGTATCACTTACATCTGGTCTATGAATGCATATTTCTACTCATTTTGTGATTAATTGCATTCTTTATTTTTGCACAATTAAAAAAATCCAGGGATTTAAAGGATTTTGATGACTCACAAAAAACATCAAATTATATAACATCATGAACATTATAATTACTAAATACCTTTACATTGCCCACTAAAGTTCCTATTGTGTAATTTTGTATTTATGTGCAACACACATCAACTTTAATACTTTGCTGTTATTTATAAAAAAATGTTTTATGTGGAAGTAAAAAAAGAGTATTTGACTATGCATAAATGTAAAGCGTCAGCCTTCACTAAACATATTTCTTAATTTCTAAAAAAAAAACTTCACCTTTTTTTAATTCAAAATGTTTTGTGGTCTAATGCATTCATCTTTTTTTTTTATTCTAACATTAATGGTACATTTTGTAATTCATTATAGGAGTAACACATATTTGATTAAGCTTGTGTGATCCTACTGATTTTTATTTATGAATCTTTTAATTGTTGCTTGAAAAAAAAAAAAAAAAAATATATAAAATATATATATATATATATATTTATATTTATATATATATATTTATTTATATATATATATATTTAGAATTTGCCAACAGAAACAGAAAAATATCTAATAATTAAAAATTAGGAGACTTCATCAGATGAAATTCTAGTGTTTTGCTATTCACTGAAGAGGCAATCACCTTTATTAACATTTATATATTTTTTCTTTTACATTATATAGTGTACAATAATTCATTTTGAAAATCTTATAATAAATAATTTTCTTCTTGTAAATGTTAAAGATAAGTTTTAATTAGATGAAAATCAAGCCGTTGTTTTCATTTTTGAATGAACAAAGATGGAGTTAAAGCTGGGCGACTAGTGACCCCTGCTGGAAGAACCCTGCCACTACACTACTGATCATAAAGGTTTGGTCAAACATAAGTGTTTTTGATTTTTTTTTTTATTATCTTGTACAATATTTTTATTTATAGGGTTTATGAATAAAAACCAAGAAAGCTATTAAAATTACTATTTTTTTTCTAAGATTCTATTAAGATTTTTAGGTGTAGATTTGTTTAAAATAAATTATAAAATAATGACAGCAGATGGATGAATATTAAATAGTCCTCAACCTTTCTTATAATATCCGGTTATATTTTAAAACTCATTCTTAGATTCATCTTTCAATATTTCACTTAATTAGATGTTTTAGCATTTTTTCTTTGGCTGCATATCTTCTAGTTTGACTTTAACAGTTTATCTTGAATTTCATATTCTTTTTCATTTGTCAATTTGTGCTTTAACACATTTAGCAACTATTCAGATATAGTTACAGGAAAAGCCAAAGCAACATATAATGGTAACAAGAGTCATACTAAAATATGTAAACTAGAGAAGTGATAATTTATTTCTTTATTCAAAATAAGATTTTAATCACATCGTTAAAGGTGACATCAAAGAGCCTGAAAAAGTCATTAGAAATCGGATATATGTACAAAGTTTTACTGTCATCCTTTCGACTTGAATATGCCAGAAAATCAACATCAATACCAAACAGGCTTCCAAACACTCGTTATCTGAGCAGGATGAAGGACAGATCCCGACCAATCCCTGCTGCCCCCTGCTGGGAGGGAGGGGTCTCTCTGCACGGCAGCATGTCAGTAGTTCAAAGCACAAAGTCAGACCCAAAAATACTCAAAAATACTCAAGATGAAGTAATACAACAAAAGAATTCCTAAAGAAATGATCCTAAAGAAAAAAAACAAACGATCTTAAAGAAAGATAAGAGAAAGGTTTGGTCTCAGGAGGATCCACCAACTTGTTCCATCTGCTTCTTGAAAGCAGCATTTCTAACATCCAACCCCACATTTTAAAAAAGAATGATTATCCTGCTCAGTTTCTTCAAGCAGCTTCAAGTTTTTTGGCTTTTTATCTTCAGCGACTGTTTGGTCTGTTCTCGTCCTCTTCCAGCTGGTCCGGAATCAATACGGCCTGTTGATAGGGCAGCGGCTCTGATCTTTTGGACGTGGCGCAGCAAGACTCATCTGTACAAAAGATTACACTGATCAGATCATCCTGCAGAACAAAGTTCAGAAGCTCTATTGATCAAATTCCCTCATGTTTTCTGCTCTGATCAATCATCCAACATCTTGCAAACAAATTCAAAGATCTCCTAGTCTGAGCTTAGATCTGGAGATATTTAAAAAAAAAAATCCATTTTTAGATTTTCTTTTATAGGAGTTTTTGGAAATTAGGGAAAACATAATAATTTATACTGAACAAATCAAATATAAAAATACTTTTAGTAGTTATATTACTATAGGTGACTTTCCAGGAACTCTTAGGTCACCTTTAAGGAAGTCCACTTAACTCACAGGGTGTTATTTTAGGACCATGGAAGAAGAATGTAAGCATATAGAATACATAGATAACCTATTGAAAGATACTCTGATATGTCACAGCTAACTAAAAGCTGTAATCCTAAGAGCTAAAGAACAAATGGACAAAAAGAAAAGTTGGTTTAGGTTCTTATTCGGATTTTGTTTTAGGGAATAACTATTAATTTACTTTATACGCACCTTCAGTCGAGATAACAGATCATCAGTGAATAATAGTATTAATTGGAGTAATGCAATATTTCAAAGAGGCCACTTAACATATTTTAGATTGTTTTAATATATTCATACAGTTTAATACATTATTTACTATATATTAAATAAGTCTATAAACAAGGTTAAATAATATTATATATCAAGTATTAGAAACTTTTATAATTTACAAAATATTACGGATCCTTCTCCACTGGATGCTGAGTAAGGGTCCCCCCCATCCTGGTGTTATTAAAATATTATAGACCTGAACAGTTTAAAAACAGCATTGATGCTGATTTTTTAACTGTCTGAAAAATAAAAGCAAGTTTAAGCCTCAAAGCCACTGCTGCTGGTCTCTGTTTTAGAAGAGGAATGACAGCAATGCAGAAAAACGAGGCTTTAACAGAACTGTGTTGCCAAGTGTGAAGTGGACCTCTGACCTGCGCAGGCTGCGAGCTTCGTACAAGGTGTCGTCTTCCTCACTCTCCACTGCCTCCATTTCCACCGAGTCGTCGTAGTTTGACAGCAGACCGTACTTCTTCCTCTGGGCGGGCTTCTTCAACCTGACAGAAAACAAATTCTTTGATTATCGAACAACTCAGGCCACCAGTCTGTAACTAGATGGATCATTTGTTGCATGAGTCATCTACCAGAATATGAAGTTGTCTAAGTCTTTTTCTTAAATGTATTTCAAAAGCCTTTTTTTTTTTTTTGGTAAAGTGACGAACCAAGAAGTCAACCGATGACCAGAATCACACGACCTTCTCAGTTTGTTTAGAAACTCAATAATCCTTTTTCCTTCTGGTTGTTTGCACCATGCTAGATCTTATCAGGTCAGCATAGATGCTGTTATTCTTCAGTAGCAGGAACGTGTTTCAGTTGCAAGAAAGAGCGAGATGTGCAGCAGAGAACAGGAAGGCTACACTGACAAAAAATAACAATTTTTGGCATCTACTTAATCATATTCAGTTATTTTAAGACAATTGTTTTATGTCTCACCCTGTAAACATGAAAGAAATTAGTTAAAGTAACCAAATATGATTAAGTAAATTCCAAAAGGGGTTGCAACATTTTTTTTGAGAAAACACTTCAGTTTGTTTTATCCTCTTTTTTTTTTCTAACAGTTTAGGTTCATAATCTAGAATCTGTAAGATAAACATAGCATAGTCAGCTGGAGGCTGCTGACCATGCTAACTCCTAACGGGCTAATTAACAACTTTTAATAGCAGGTTAGAGACGCTATTTTAATGATCTTATATTGCTACTTTAGGCAGATGGATCCAGCCTCTGATGATCTGAGGTCAGAATGGCCTCTAATCCAGGAAATAACCTGTAGTGTGAAAACCGTCTGAGAGACAGCCAAGGGTTAAATGACGGTGTGAGGACATGCAGAGACAGACGGCTCTGATGATGAGGTACAGCTGAGCTTTTAAAGAGAGGCAGAAACCACTCAACAGTGAGATGGGTTGTGGTTCCAAAACGCTCGAGGAAAACATCTGACTCACAGTCAGAAGGATGAATCAAACCGCTGAATCTAATAGATGTAGCGGGACAGAACAGAGACCCGGGGGGGGGTTAAAGAGATGAAAAACTTTGGGTTGAAACGATGGAAGAAAAACCAAATGAAAAAAAGATTCAGCCCTGCTTTCAAATTACGTTATTATTATTATTTGTTTAATAATCAAATGACCTGTCAAATAATTTATTATCAGAACATCTTTACAGAACAGAACATGTTAAAGTCTTAAGTTTATACATTTAGTTTCTTTATTAGTCCATATAACATTACTTTAGTCTTTTTATGAATATATCTTTATTATTCATGTTGCTTCTTTCAACAGATACTGATCCTGGAAAATATAATTAATTTATCTGATTTTTACCACCTCATATAACCAATAGTTACTTATTTTAAATATTTATTTTGTCAATTTAAATGCTTCTCATATTTAATTGCAAACCTGTTCTGCATCTGACCGGGTAAAAAGTACATAGTGAAGAAATTCTGATTAATATAAAATCACAGTTATTAAAACAAAAATAAACTAAACTGATTAATTTTCTGATGAACAGACAGTTCCACATTAGGACAAGGTGGCTCCAAAATAGTGAGTGAAATAGTGATATTCAAATAAATAGCAGAAGTGACCAAACAGAGTAATCTATCTTTACATATTTTTACTATTAATTCAATTATTAATGTTATTTAAACAGTTTATGGTAAAAACTAAAGCTATTTTAAAATTATTGCTTTTCTTCTATTATAGACAAACATCTAATAAAGGAAGTGATGTCAAGAAATGTTAAAAACATAAGAAAGAGTTAGAAGTGTTTCACTGATTAGGTCAAATTAATCAAATATGTGGGTTAAATATTACTGAACAGAAAGCCCATTAGCTTGACTTTGGAAATAAACAGAAAAATAAAATATGTTGGAATGTTTCATATAAAATCCATCAATAAAACATGAAATAGCAGACATTTAAATACTGCTAAAAAAAATACCTAGATAAGCTATTTGCTGCAACATTTAAAAACATTTCGATTAATGTTCTTCATAAATTTAAATGGTGTAAATTGATGCTGAAAGAGTGTTAACAGGCCTTAATGGTTTTTATGGCCCAAACGTCTGACATGTTTCTGATAATTTTTATTATCTTCATGAATGAAAACTTTCACTGTTCAACCTAAAGACAAATGGATCATTTTCTGAAAGCATTGACGCCTCAGACTGATTATTTATTCAGTTGAGATCATAGTTGGGGAGCTTTTTGTTTATAAATCACTGCTGGGACTCCGTATAGCTCACTGGGACAATGACCCAGCGGACTTTCTTGCTGGTGGGCTGTTTCAGTCTCGTGTTTTAGGTAAACCAGCTTGGTGCCTTGAAAGAGTTCAGGGCCCTGACATCACCTCCTGTGGTGAAAGTTGTTTTTCTGCTTATAACGCCTTTCTTAAACCAGTTGTAGTTTTTTCCAAGATGTGGAAGTTAGAAATGTCTTTAGAAATGTGACTTAGGTCTTGGTAGATGGAAGCTCAGGGTCTGTCTTCTGAGTCAGAGTCAAACCTCTGGGTTTGTATTGATTAAATACCTTTTGGTTGACGTTCTCATTTCCCCATCTTTTCAAAAGAAATGTACTATTCTATTAAGAAAAATACAGCAGGACACAACTCTGAAATAAAAGGTTGCCTTTTTAAAAAGAAAAGGTTATTCTGGACAGAGAATCCAGACAAAGAGAGAGAAAAGCTCAACATGAAAAACAGGTATTTACAGCCAGCTCAATGATCTGAAAGGGGGAGAATCAACACCAAAACATAAGTGAAAGAACCCGTGACTCAGAGAGCATGATAAATGTCAGCTGGCTGCTGTAAGGACGCAGTGATGAGGAATGAGTAATGGATTAAAGCATTGCAACACCACATGTTTCTTTAAATCCCTGCATCTTCATTAGGTCAGCTCTTGTTACAATGATTTTAAATGGATAACGCTTTTAAAAACAATAAATGGAAGATTTGCAACCAATGAATGTTCTCACTATATTTATGTTCTTAATATTCTACACAATTTTTCTTTTTTATTGACAGATTTTAGATCAGATTATTCATGTTTAACAGTTTGGGGCATAATAAAGACAAGTTTTAAATTCAATTACTTGTAAGATTACTTTTAGCCTCAATAACCTTCTAAAATACTTTTATTAGTCCCTGACAGTGGCAGATCTAGGGGGTGGCTACTTGGGCTACAGCTGTTTCCCAAGAGCTCCGTATCTCGCTGAGCTGAGTAAAATGTGCAGTACTGGAGTTCACCAGATGGTGTCAGCATACGCAGGAAAGCAGCCTTTAGCATTCTTGTACAGAAGAAGAAGTCCTCACCAATAGCTGTTGCTAAACAGACTGACGTCCCAGTGATGTGAAGCTCTGACTAACTTTCAGACAACTCATATAATAATGTCACTGTTGTAAAATCCAGTTTAATCAGCAGCTGTTGTTTACAAAATTGTGAAATAAATAAATAGATGAGGTCCTTTTTAAGCGGTTTTGTGTTGTTTTTTTTTAACGCCAAGAAAATCGTCTTTTTCCAACTTGTCACTTAAGCCTGACAGAAATAAAAGTCAGTCACCAAACATAGTTTTCCTAAATGTAAAGTATATCTATAATTTTTCATTGCTGATTGTTGGAGCCAAATGCTTGAATTATGATTGAATATTTATTTCTAGTTTACTATTTTTGTCTGGTTTTGGTATGATATATATGAACATGAAATATTTTGGTTTGAAGTATAAGTTGACTGACTTAATTATGAAATTATGAATTTGTTTAGTTGTGTTTTGCTGCCATTCATAATTTACGTTGTTTCTCGCCTCCGCCCCTTCATTATGGACAGGTGACTGCAGCACCTGGATTATATTGGAGTTGGCTATTGGGGCCGGGTGAGCTTTTGGATTCAGTCAGCGCAGCCATACAGTTTTTGACTGCTTCTGATTATTATTGTTGTTTTTCTTTGAGTGGCAAAAAGCAACGAAATGAGCCGATATGATCTGCCTGTCACGTCATGTTGTGGTAAGAAAATTTAAGTTTGTTTTGATTTTGGAAAATAAAGCGTCTTGAACAAGAGGAAAGAAAGTTTGCTGATTACATGGTCACATTAAACAACATCTGACAGATCTCAAGTGAGTCTAACTTGGAAGCTTCTGAACCAAGAGCTAAACGCATCTTTATTGGAAAGATTGCGCTATTACTGATATAAGATGATGTGAACTGGCTGATAGCAGGACACAAAAATGAAGACTTCCTGAAAAGATGAGAGTGTAGACTTGCTGGTAAATCCCATCTTAATGTAAAATATGACAGATTACTGGATTAAGGACATTTCTAGTNTAATGTAAAATATGACAGATTACTGGATTAAGGACATTTCTAGTGTACGACATGCTATCACACATAACAAATTTGTAAAAAGTTGGAAAACAGATGCTCTTTATTTCCCAAAGATATGGGAAGAGGAGAGGAGAGAATGGATATTTCAGCTGCCTGAAATAATCCGTCCCCCCTCCATGACATGGGAAAAATTTATTTACCTGCAAGTCTTTAACTGTGCTTATTCTTCTCTTCATCAACAAAAAACCCTGTTGATATGGTGACATTTAATCATTAATTGCCAGAGATATGAGAGGGAAATCACATATTTTAGACACCTGATATAATCCGTTCTCCCTTGGATGATCTTTATGAAAGGCATTTCCTGTTTAAATGTATCTAACAATTTAAAAATTTACAAATATTCCCACCAAAAAAGCTCAAACCAGAACCACTGGACACGTTTTCCACCCATAAAGATTTCACAACTCAAAATGTCTGGAGCAACGCTACTCCGGACATTTTGAATTGAGAATAAAATATATTCATAAAAATCTTTAAATCAATAGTCTTATTTATTTTAACCATTTTGGGTTAAAAAAATATAAAATAATAATTTTTCAAACATGATATAGAAAAATAATGACAGTTTCAAAATTCAAAGGATTTTTTAATTTTTTCCCCATGTAATGGGGGGAATGGATTATATCAGGTGGCTAAAATATCTGATTTCCCTCTCATATCTCTGGTAAATAATGATCAAATGTCACCAAATCCACAGAGTTTATTGTTGATGAAGAGAGGAATAAACACAGTTAAAGACTTGCAGGTAAATTCATTTCTCCCCATATTATGTGTGATAGCATGTAGTATACGGTACTAGAAATTTCTTTAATCAAGTTATCTGTCATATTTTACATTAGAACTGGAATTACAAGAAAGTCTAAATCTCATCTTCACCCTTACGGCTAAGCCCCTGATCTC
>NW_015152030.1:71102-94486 GCF_000732505.1 Cyprinodon variegatus | reverse complement strand
TCTATCTATCTATCTATCTATCTATCTATCTATCTATCTATCTATCTATCTATCTATCTATCTATCTATCTATCTATCTGTCTGTCTGTCTGTCTGTCTGTCTGTCTGTCTGTCTGTCTGTCTGTCTGTCTATAAACATGCAAGTCCTCCCTTGTGGCTTTAGAGTTTTAGAGCTCAGTAAATTCTGACATAGATTTAAAAGTAGGCTAATTTTGATGCACTGACTACAAAGATGAGGCTCTGAGGTCTATTTTATTGTTTAAGAACATCTTAAAGCTCAGCTCAGCGAGATCTGGGGCTCTTGGGGACTAATATAACTATTTCAGAAGGTTATTGAGGCTTACAAATCATCAGGGAGATAATCTAGCAGGGAACTTAGTAAAAGCAACATGCAGAATTGAACTAACTCACAAGGTGAATTATAGCCCAAAGGAAAATATTACACTTATCTAAGAGAAATCAATTTAAAATCTTAAAGATAAAGAGACAAACATAGGATTAAACACAAAGCCACAAAATTAATATGGGAAGACCTAATTAACATAAAACAATAACACATTCATTGTGATTATTACATTGATCTGAGGGTCTCATAAAATAATAAAAAAGAAGCTTTTGGGGCAACATTAGCGTAGAAACAAATGTGTCCTCAAAATCATCTAAATCACAACGATCAGCAGCTCTCTATCGGTTGTCATGGTGACGCTTGAGTGTAATGGTGCTGTGATCGAAGCGCGGACGAGAATAAACTTCAAAGTCGGAATGATTTAAGAGTCTGCTTTAATCCTGCTTGTGTTTTAGCAGCTGTCTACCTGACAGGCAGTGAGCACAGACAGGACCCACTGATGATAATCTAACCGGCTGTCGAGACGTCTGGCTCTCATTCCGGACCTTTTATGCACTCAGCCTCTGATTTACGAATGCAGTCAAAGATTGTTTGGGATTCTGGAGGATTATTCGGTATAGATCTTATTTCATACAGTTTCATCACTCAATTCAGTTTATCCATATAGCTTCAATTTACAACCTGATTTGGCAGGTTTGCTGGCTTGTTTCAAAAGACCAAAATTTCTCATTCCTATTCTATAGTACAGAATCTAGTAAGTCAAATTCATTCTAAAACAACCCATTTTTTTAGTAAGGTTCAGATTTAAGAAAACAGTCAAATCCAGATTATAACACAATATACACATAAATTTATGTATTCTAAAGTATTCTTTTGATCCAGACATATTAGTTCAATAACTGTACAGAAATCCCTCCGCTTGATCAAGGATATTTTGTGGAATCACTCCCTATTTACAGCAACAAATGTTGGGTTCTCTCTGGGTACTCTGGCTTCCTCCCACTGTCCAAAAACATGACTGTTAGGTTAATTGGCTTCTCTAAATTCTCCTTAGGTGTGCAAGAATGGTTGTTTGTCCTGTTTGTCTCTATGTTGCCCTGCGATGGACTGGCCACCTTTCCAGGCTGTACCCCGCCTCTCGCCCGCTGACAGCTGGAGATAGGCACCAGCACCTCTGGCGACCCCACTTGAGATAAGCGTGACAGAAAATGGATGGATGGAGGAAGAAACCAGAAGCTCTTATTACCTTTATAAAGACTGAGGTAACAAAAAACAAAAACAAATAAAAACACAATTAAACACAGTGCAATAGGGTGCCCTCCACAAAAATGAAAAACAAATTAAATCAGAGTGTAATTAGAAACAAACCAATAAGCAGGAAAGCATAGGAATACAGTCAGCTGAAGCAGTAAATGCAATCCTGGGTATAAACAGGATTGTTATCTTGTAAAGAAAAAAGTGAGGCAGCAAGGAGCTTGTGTAAAATAAGAAATATTCATTGTTTTTTATTCACTGTTAGTTCAAACTGGCATTATTTGGACTGGATTTCTAAAGATTTAAATGAGCTCTTAAATGGGTTCTCTGCATTAATATCAAATGTATAAGTTAATCAACATCTCAGAGTCCTGCTCACTGTTGATAGGATACTAACTACACATAATTACCTCACACAACCTTAAAATAAGCCTGACCAAACACTAATGCATTAGTCCTGTTCTGTATTAAATATGTTTTACAATGTTTTGTTTCACCCCCACCCCCACCCCACACACACACACACACACACCACCACCACCACAATAAATGAATAAATCTGTTAAGTTCTAATTAAAAAGTAAAGGTAAACATTTTATTGTGTTATTAATGATACATGTGAAAACTTTAAATTATAAGATGCTTTTTTTTAAAACAATTTTAATTTGTTTAGATAGTAATCCGGACCTATTTTGTGAAAATGTTTAGCTTTTGCAATATTTACATTCTAAGAAAAATATCTATCTATAAATGATGTGATTTGAGAAAGATGAGTTTCAGCTGAGAGATGATGGGATCCTGTGAACACGTGACAATGTGAGGGTTGCTGGTGTGATTCCCAAAGGATCAAAGCCTCCAGATGTCACGCCAATGTACATTTATGTATTTGGGTTATTTCCTTATTTAGGCTGCTGACAGAGGCGGTCCTGTCTGACACGGCAGCGGTCCAATGGGCGCGCCCCCCAGCTCGCGTGCTGAGCTGTGATTGGTCAGCAGGGATGCAGACGGTAACAGCATCCTCTCTCCCCTCGGATGCAGCGGACATCTGGAGCAGTCCTTCCTGCCTGAGAAGCAGACCCTCCAGCAGTCCTGCACCGATCCAGCCCGGGCTTCGCTGCATGTGTTTCCCCGGTGGTGTCCTCCCTCTGAGGGCTGGATCTTTGCCAGGAAGACACCGCGCTCCGGACAGGCTGACCAGCCGCGTCTGCCGGCGAAAATACGTAAATATTCCCTGGGGGAGGATGATGGACTGAGCTGATCATCTGATGGGTTTAGAGGCCCGATGGAAGCTGCGACACATCTGGATTTGGTGCGTCTGGACCATCCTGGTCCTGGTTACTGATTGAAGAGGCGGTTTCTCTCCTAACTGATTCGGTTCTGTTTGTTTTATTTCATGTATTCTCGCAGATGGACTAAACGGTCCTGGTTCCGAGTTTGAAGGAGCAGGCGGATCCCCCTCCTCCCCCCTGCTGGTCTGGATTAAAACCCATCAGGATCATGAATCCCCCCCCTCCTCTGATGCTCTAATCTGGGGTTTACAGAGCTGGATTTAAAACGTGGGATCTGCTCTGGGTTACGCTGCTCGTGGTTCCGATCCGGTCTGAGGAGGAACTGATTCGAGTCTGTTATTGGACTTGGTTCTGTTGGCCCTGGATCCGGGGAGCCCTGCTGGCATCATGCCGACCTCCCGGCCTGGTTCGGAGCCGGTGGAGTTCTGGGTGGACGGGTCGAGGCGGGACGGGACGGTGGAGGACTTCTACGCCCTGGGCTCCGAGCTGGGCAGGTCTGGGCTGCAGTTTTTAAGGGGTGAAACTGATGGGTTGTTGCGCAGCTTTGAGTGGGCCAAAGTTGGCCACATGTGGGTCCATGTGATGCTCCTCATTCAGGATTAACTCAGCTGCTCTTCATAATCCAGCCTGGGATTTTGCTGGGCAATTCAGCTCAACCAGGAACCAATAAAATCTGAGCTGCTTCCAGTTTGCAGCAGAGAAGGAAAGCAGGCTCATAATGCCCTAATGAGGGTTTATCAGAGCAAACATTCAGGAAAAAGGCTCTAATAGGATTGCATAGGAGGTTAGGTTGAACAAATTGATTATTAAATTATTCATATTGCATTTAATGTTTATAATGTTTCAATGCAATGGCTGTTTTAGTAATATTTACATAAAAATCTATATTTAGATGGCTGAGTCGATGCTTTTCTTATAAATATTTAAACTTTAAGATTTTGCACATATAACAAAAAATGTAGTCTTATTTAGATATTTTTTTTTGCTAATTGGTTTATATTAATCAAACCTTCGAAATCTGAATCATTTATTCAATAGATGTAAAAGATCTCGTTTTATCTTTTTGATCTTAAACTTTGAAACTATCTCAATTTTGTTGGAAAAATTCTGTTAAACAGATTCCAAATGTTTAGGACTAGTTTTTGCAAAACACAGATTAGTTTCCAAACCTTAGTAAAATTTCAGCCCTTCTTTTGTTTGGTCTATGGTAATTTCTTTATTGGAACATGACAATAACTGAGAATGATAAATATCAAAAACACATATAATAGAAAAACACACTAAAAGAAAAAAATATTTGGTCTCTTGGATTAAAAAAATGGCACCAAAAACTTTATTTCTAATAAATCATGAATGGAAAGCTCAATAAAATCATAAATTCAATTTAGTTTTAGTTGAATCCTGATAATATGCCTGGACTTTTTTGTTTCCTTACAAAAATGTTCTGATAAAGTCTATAGTTTTAACTGATTGTCATCTGCATGAATCAAATATTAAATATTCAGTCCTAAATAATTTATCTGACCCATTGTTTTTCAGAATGATTGCAGCTGCAGCTAAAATTAGTTTCCATTTGCTGTATAAAGCCGATCTTCAGCACCACTCGGATTTACTAAAAATATGATTATGAAACCTATACACTTGTAACAACTGCAAAGCATGGTAAAGGCAGTATCAATATGTGGGGCTGTTTAAATGCCAGTGCTCAAAGGTAATGAAATAATATACATGGATGAATACCTAAAATTTCACAAACTCTACCTTAGTGTCAGAGCGTGTTGGTTGGAACCTGGACTCAGTAGGTTGCACCAAGAAGACAGCTGGAACATCAGACATGGTTACGTAAAAAAGCTATATTAGAATATGCCTTAAAAGAAATGCTTATCCCTACAAAAAATCAATTAGGTCTTTATATTTCGCTAGGAACAGTACAATAATATTCAGCCTAAAGAGAATATTAAACTTTAAAAAAACTTCTCCAAAACACCTTTGTATTGGCATTGGACAAGAATATGTGGTAAATATTCATAATCAGTGGTGTCAAAAGTACACACATTTGTTACTTGGGTAGAAGTATAGATACTGCAGTTTAAAAACACTCTGGTAAAAGTTGAAGTATCAATTTGACCTCTTTACTTAAGTGAAAGGGAAAAAATATGTGCTCCAAAAACTACATAAAGAATAAAAGTACAAAGTAACCTTTAAAAAAACAGCCAGATGCAACTATATGAATTTTAAAACTCAATTTTTCGACTATTTCGAAAGATTCTTTGAGATAGAGCCAAGGATGAGGGAGGTCTTGTTGGTCTCCGTCTCCCGATACGCTCTCGCCTGATTCCGACCTTTCAGACATTTCAACATCTTTTTCTGAATCCAACATTGTAGCATGGCATAGACAATTCACATTTGCAGTTTGAAGAACACCTGCTTGCTTCTGATGATTTCCTTTAGCTAACCAATGAGTTGGATGTTCTATGACTCATCCAATTACAATAGTTTTCACTAGATGTAGATGGCGCCTGATCTGCATTGGATGGCGCACATGACGTGAAATAAATATTTATAAACATTAAACCGAAGCCAAGAGTAAAGAGTAACGTTTGTTTTAAAAATGTTAGGAATAGAAAGTACAGGTACTTGTGTGAAAATGTAATGAGTAGAAGTGAGAAGTAGGAAGAAAAATAAGTAATGGAGTAAAGTATAGATACCTAAGAAAGTGTACTTAAGTACAGTAACGAAGTATTTGTACTTCGTTACTTGACACCTCTGTTCACGATCTGTATAAAAAGTCACATAACTGCATTCTCTTTACCTTCTGCTAAACCTTTCTGGGTTTTGGTCATAGGATGATTTGCTAAAACTTAGTTGACTTTTGTCTCTCTTTATATTAAAATGGTTTATAGTTGTCTAATTGGACTCGTGGAGGCACTCCTGGAGGTACAGTAGCAGCTTCTTGGCGTATTGGTAGAATCTCCCCGACATGGTGATAGTGGGTAGCTTAGCCAAGGCCCCAGGAGGATATAGAAGGCTTTGGGCAGTTAGTCCAAGCAGGTTCAGGATTGTAAGGCCAGCTGTGGGCAAATGTAGCTGAGCAGTCCAAGAGTGTAACAAGTGAGATATTAAGTCTGTCTCATTATATACTGCTAGAAATATTTTTTATTTAATTTAGTTAGCATTATATGTAGGGCTGTGTTTAATTTTAAATGTGTATTCACAGTAAATTGTGGATTTTATTTCTTGGTTTTTAAAGATCATGCAGCTAATTATACACTACAGGAAATAAAAAAAGAAGAACAACAAACTGTTCAAATTAAACATTAGTACCGTACTGTACATTTGTTGAATGCAATAGACGTGCCACGCAAATGCAGAAGTTGTGTGTATTTTTTGTGTACTGCCTCCTCCCTGTGGCCTGATGTTTGCTGTCCAAGGTTTGTTTATTTGTTGTGTCATCAGTGCAAACCAGACGCAAAGCTGAGAGAAAACACGCGGCCGTGTGTGACAGAGACCTGCTCACTGGTTTAATACTTCTCTGTGTTTTTTTCACACCATGGTTGGGAGTAGTCTTCTGTGTGTACAGATCATGTCTGTGTTTGCTGTTTATTTGCGTCTCTCTGTGAGCATGAAACGTTAAACCAGTGTCAGCAGTGGATTCTAAAACACACAGCTTAGCTTCATGGTGTCCCGTTGCCATGGAGAACAGCCAGGTCCCTGCATGGAAGAGTGTGATTGCTTTGATGGATCTGTTTTCTCCATCTGTCACTGCAGAAAACCAGAACGACCCCCCCCCCATTAAAAAAAAAAACAAAACACACACATGCATGCAAACACCTCCCCTATAATATGTCTCCACAATCAAACCCCCACACAACCAATAATTCAGAATTTCACCTGAATTTACCATAAAGTGATAAAAAAAACAAGAAATGTGTGCTACATTTGCTACGTATAGAAAAAACAATCATATTTTCAAACATTTTGATTACATGAGATCAATTTATTACATTTATCACACAGAGATAATACTAATAATCAAGATACTTGAAATAAATGTTGATTTGCAAATCAATTTTCCAGTTAATTACAACAATTTGTTGATTATCACAGCTTTAATCACAAGTGTACATGGATATCAACGTCAGAGTCAGCTTTATTTGCTAAAATTATGCAAACAAAACAACAAATTCTACTTCAGTTCAACTTTTGTCTCCATGAAAAGATAGGGGTGACCTTCAATGACCGTCTGCAACCGTACATATATTAGGAGGACCACTTATTTAGATGATCCACCTGGAAATTAAAGATCGTCCTCTATACCTTTAAGCCTCAGAGAAACCAGGGTCTTATGGATTACTGGATGAAAACTAAACTAAAAACAGTTTAAAACTCAAGTTGAAAGTTTGTGGTGATTTCTTTCCCCCAGCTTAATACCTACAGGGACTATATTTACCATAATAATTATAGGGACTGTAATTTAGGAAGTTTCTGAATTTTAAAATTGTGTCCTGGTGCAGTATATGATTATCTCCTCCCTTCACAACTGCATTGCTGTGAAACCTATGATATGATCCCACCATATCTTCAATCAGCTAAAAGACTAGCCCTCCATGAGCTATTCTTAGCTGCATCCATTGAAATGAATGGTAAATGGTCTGTACTTATTTAGTCACTGTTGTCAGCCGTAAGCATTTTATGGAACAGCTCCCATCTACTTAACAGCTCTCGCAAAAGCTTATGACACGACCCGGTCACTCTGGTTGGCTAGCAGTGCCTACACCACACTCAAGAAAATTCAGACTCTTTTCATCTGCAGCTCAGCAAGGGTGAAATGACCTAGTGAGCGCTGACTGGTTCTGATAGCGCTCTATCACAGGGCATTACCCTGGAATATACCTTTCTAAACATACTGCGCCCTGTCTGCACTTATTATGCTTTTCTGGCAAACATCTTTGCACCTCTGCACACAAATTTCAACAGCTTTAAAGATCGGGGCTTTTTTAATGTGCCAGGCCCATTTGTGTTCAAGTTTCAACTTCCTGACTGATGTCTTCAGATGTTGATTCAATTAAATTTCAGTTGTAGTTTACGTAATCAGACAACAAGATTTCTACAGTTAATGTGTTTTTCTATGAGTGCATTTGCAAAGTATAAATCTCCCCTTTCAGTCTTGTCAGGTTCTGCCACTCTGAAAAAAACTGACAAGTAAAATCAGTTCATATAGCTTGTCAGCTTGCTGTTATATGAACTGCATTTATTATTTTAAGGATGCATGAATGTCAACATGTCTCTCAAAATGCCATGACTTACTGCACTGAAACAAAGTTATGGCCCTGCAGATTTGTAAGAAAAGCACCAGAAAAGAAAAGGAGAAATCTCACTGAGAGGAGGTGTTTTGGGTCAAAAGCCCCAAAATGATCCTCTTTATTTGAAATGAGCAGGATGGCAGAAATACTCCACACCTTTTTCACAGTTTTAGAGTTAAGTTCTGGGTGTGTGGAGGAATTCAGGGGAAAATATACTTCATCACTGTTCCTTGGACTTGATTTTAGTCATAATGAATAAAAGGTACGCAACAGATGGTCTTTTAAAATGAAAAGTAAGTGAAAAGGTATAACATTTCCACACTCAAATAGTCTAGAAATGGTATATGATGAACCTTTATTAGACAAAAAGCCTTCAGTGAAACACTAAGCTCTCCAGCAGCAAATTCGCTTTGGTTTCTTTACATCACCTCCAGATTTCTGCAGCCAAAAAGACTGAATGTGGTTTTTACAAGGTGCACTGTCACACAAACAAGGCAGTCATTTCATGGCCAATAACTCCTTGTTTAATATTTTGATCACATTAAACCATATGCAGGTTTGGGTACACTTCTACCCAGAACCATCTCCAGGCCGGATGTTAGGGGTATGTTCTTGGAGATACTTAATGAAGTGGAATGAATGACTAATTTTTCAAGAGTTTTGCTTACTTTTGACTAACGACTGTATTAGAAAAGTTGTTTTCTTTTTACATAGTCGACTGTCTATGCAGCATTTAGGTTAACTCCATTATTCTTGTGTTTTCAGAGGAGCAACATCCATTGTGTACCGCTGTGAGGAGAAACAGACCCAGAAACCTTACGCAGTCAAAGTCCTCAAGAAGACGGTTAGTTTTAAAGCCTTAAGCATGCTGCAGAAATGACCCAAATCATTATGCTGTATTCATAGAATGGGAATTATACTGAGCATGTTGTAGGCTGACAGATATGTATAGACAGTAAGAAATGTCTTCTATGTGAATAGTTTTGCTTTTTGTAGATGTAAACAGTTATTTAAACTGAAAAAGCTAAATATCTTACCTTCAGGAGACTGAAGGTGAAATTGATTGAACTTCCAACAAATACAAAAACCCACTTCTCTAGTGTGGGAGTTTGACACTTCTGAGATCCTTAAATCATGTGCCTTCTTTGATAAGTCCATTTCTGAAGGTCACATTAATTTCTGGTTGAAATATTTCTTGACAAAAACAGATAACTCTCCTCCAAGAAACATCTGTGTTCAGTTGCTTCTTTAATCGAGGAGAAAAGCCATGTCCCAGCATGTCTGTTGTTGTGTCATACATCATCATTTGATAAGATCTTAATGATTCATCCAGGCATTACCAAGAATGATGCCAAGCATTATAATTTCTAATGTGGGCAATAAAAAAAGGTTTTACAAGAGATGATTTGTGGGAATCTTCTTGGATCTTTGGTCAATGTTTAAAAATGATTGAGTGTGTTTATTGTGTGAAACCAAACGTTAGCATCTAATTGAAAAGCCATTTACAAAGAAAGTTCTACTCCTAAGATAGCTTTATCAGGAAAACATTATTTGCCATGCTGTTTATTCACAGGTGTTTTTTTTCTGTTGTATTCTGAAAGTACGCTAAAGAAATATTACAAGTCATATTTGTGAACATTAGCTGTAGTAGTAACTGTAGCTTTTTTTTTTAACTTGAAGTGAGTCAATAAAAAAAATATATATTAAAAAGTATTTCAACAGTTTATAACATTTCAGTCACCTAACAATTTAGAAGCCAATTCCCTATATGGTCCTTCCATGAAACACTAAAATATCTTCTTAAACTCCTGCCTGGCTCTTGAGTATCGGTCCTATGTGTGTAATGGAATTGGAAACCATCATGTTTTCCTTGCATATGCACCACTTCTAAAGATAGAGTGCAGCTCCAGCCCAAATTCTGCAAAAATGAATCAATAGTAACATGACATAATCTGATAAACATGTGTTAGGTAAAGTGTTTTTTTTTAAAGGCCAGCATACTTGGCAGGAAAGGAAAGAGAGGGAGAGTGGTTGAAAATCCAGAGGAATTATAACCCTGCCTAAAATAACCTTCTCTGCAAGGAGATGATTTCTGTGTATCTCTTTAAACATTTAGGAACTTGTACAAACATTATCTGCATGCATGTAGTAAAGTCTACATTAAGAATATGATGCAGAAATAACGCTTATGACACAAGAAAACCACTGGATTAAAACATACTGAACTACATTAATTCATATGATCCCTTCTTTCTTTACCACTTTGCCCTCCCTCCAAATTCTGGAACCCTCTTAACCTTCAATGCGAATGATTAAAATATTTGTGTGCAACTAACAGATAAGGTCAAAGGGTAAAACTGGATTAATCTGAAATGTTCTTTCTGCTGCCAAAGTACTACATACTGATGTTTTTTGTTTGTTTGTTTTTCGTTGTTGTTGCAGATTGACAAGAAAATTGTGCGCACAGAAATCGGAGTCCTGCTTCGTCTTTCCCATCCAAACATTGTAAGCACCTACCTTTGTTTTGTGCAAAGCTAAATTTTCAAGCTATTGTAAGGATTAAATCAGTCTATTTTTATTACTTTGTTTATTGCATTACCATCAGGTGTCTAAAAAGGTGATACTGGCTTTGGCAAACATGTTAAGATGGTTTAAAGGAACAGCTCTGAACTTACTGGCCCACCTGCATCCAACCCACAACTATAGGTATCACATACAGAAAAGAACCAAACGAGTTAGATCCTGGATCCATACATCCAAAATAAGCTTAAACCATACAAGATGAGGTGTTATGTCATTCTGACCAAATGTGAAGTAAAGTCTGTATTCCTCTGTATTCCAGGGAATTTGGATGTGCTTAGATGCCTTTGACATAGGAATGTATCCGGACATACCTGAAAAAACATCACCTCCATCCATAATCAGGTTACAGTTTAGACAGGTCCAGTAGTAATCATACAGATACAAGCCTCAGAGAATCATGGCAGATCATTTCACAAGTCTAGACAAGACTACAACAGTCTGGATAAATCCTAGTTAGACCTCAAGTTTTAAAAAGACAAATTAAAGTTATGCCTTGGATCATAAAGGAAATATTTGTCAAGTCTTTAAGAGTTATTCCACAATAAAAATAGTCCATTGCTCATGTTAAAGACATACAGGAAGTGGGAACCAAAACCTCCACCTATCTGTGATAAATCAGATAATTTGCAATATGGCCATAGCTTTACTTAAGGTCTTGTTTGAGGTACAAATCTATCTGGGGTACTGTACATTGCCCGATTAACATGTATGAAAAATCACTGAGACACTTTGGATGATCAGACTGCAGTGTTGTTTACCCTATGGAGTACCCTGTTATAAAGATAATGCTGTTTGACCGCTCTTTGTTAAAACGGAAATTAATTTAGATGGGTTTTTTTTAACAGGGAAGACAATTTTATAGATATGGCTATTAACCATGTTGTTTACCTCCCTCCAGAGATGCATATACTCAATAAACCTGGTCAAAGTGCAGATATGTGGAGTCTAGAATGCACTTTAATCTGTTTCTAGCTCAGAGAAGAGCCGTTCCCCTGTGATTGTTCTGATCAGCAATTGTTAAATTGGTGGGCGAAGCAAATCGGGATGATTTTGATGTAAAGTTGGCAAGCGGTTATGAGAGTGATCTCTATTCTAATGAGAAGATATCATCTTGCTTTAAGTGAGACAGCGGGGACTGGAATTCCTTTAGGTGTACTGTAACCCATCACATTGGAGATCCAGGAACACAGCAAGTTCTAACAACAGAACCGACCTAAGTGAAAGTTATAGGACCGCATCAAAAACACCTGCATTGCTTCCATCTTGTGAGGTTACTTGTTTCTGTCCAGAGTTACTACACATTTGCAAGGGATTGCATCTAAGTCAGCTTTACTAATTCCTCTCTTTTCAACAATTATAAACTAAATTTTTAGCACTTTATTGGACCTGTTTAAAAAAGTAGGATTGGAAAACTGATAACCAGTACCACTAAATCATTGTTTCTTTAGAAATGTGACATTGTGCCTATTTATCATTGTGCAAGTGAAGGATTCCCNTTTTTCGTTGTTGTTGCAGATTGACAAGAAAATTGTGCGCACAGAAATCGGAGTCCTGCTTCGTCTTTCCCATCCAAACATTGTAAGCACCTACCTTTGTTTTGTGCAAAGCTAAATTTTCAAGCTATATTAAGGATTAAATCAGTCTATTTTTATTACTTTGTTTATTGCATTACCATCAGGTGTCTAAAAAGGTGATACTGGCTTTGGCAAACATGTTAAGATGGTTTAAAGGAACAGCTCTGAACTTACTGGCCCACCTGCATCCAACCCACAACTATAGGTATCACATACAGAAAAGAACCAAACGAGTTAGATCCTGGATCCATACATCCAAAATAAGCTTAAACCATACAAGATGAGGTGTTATGTCATTCTGACCAAATGTGAAGTAAAGTCTGTATTCCTCTGTATTCCAGGGAATTTGGATGTGCTTAGATGCCTTTGACATAGGAATGTATCCGGACATACCTGAAAAAACATCACCTCCATCCATAATCAGGTTACAGTTTAGACAGGTCCAGTAGTAATCATACAGATACAAGCCTCAGAGAATCATGGCAGATCATTTCACAAGTCTAGACAAGACTACAACAGTCTGGATAAATCCTAGTTAGACCTCAAGTTTTAAAAAGACAAATTAAAGTTATGCCTTGGATCATAAAGGAAATATTTGTCAAGTCTTTAAGAGTTATTCCACAATAAAAATAGTCCATTGCTCATGTTAAAGACATACAGGAAGTGGGAACCAAAACCTCCACCTATCTGTGATAAATCAGATAATTTGCAATATGGCCATAGCTTTACTTAAGGTCTTGTTTGAGGTACAAATCTATCTGGGGTACTGTACATTGCCCGATTAACATGTATGAAAAATCACTGAGACAGTTTGGATGATCAGACTGCAGTGTTGTTTACCCTATGGAGTACCCTGTTATAAAGATAATGCTGTTTGACCGCTCTTTGTTAAAACGGAAATTAATTTAGATGTTTTTTTTTAACAGGGAAGACAATTTTATAGATATGGCTATTAACCATGTTGTTTACCTCCCTCCAGAGATGCATATACTCAATAAACCTGGTCAAAGTGCAGATATGTGGAGTCTAGAATGCACTTTAATCTGTTTCTAGCTCAGAGAAGAGCCGTTCCCCTGTGATTGTTCTGATCAGCAATTGTTAAATTGGTGGGCGAAGCAAATCTGTATGATTTTGATGTAAAGTTGGCAAGCGGTTATGAGAGTGATCTCTGTTCTAATGAGAAGACATCATCTTGCTTTAAGTGAGACAGCGGGGACTGGAATTCCTTTAGGTGTACTGTAACCCATCACATTGGAGATCCAGGAACACAGCAAGTTCTAACAACAGAACCGACCTAAGTGAAAGTTCTAGGACCGCATCAGAAACACCTGCATTGCTTCCAGAGTTACTACACATTTGCAAGGGATTGCATCCAAGTCAGCTTCACTAATTCCTCTCTTTTCAACAATTATAAACTAAATTTTTAGCACTTTATTGGACCTGTTTAAAAAAGTAGGATTGGAAAACTGATAACCAGTACCACTAAATCATTGTTTCTTTAGAAATGTGACATTGTGCCTATTTATCATTGTGCAAGTGAAGGATTCCCAACCAAAAAGAAAAAACAAAACAAACAAAAAGATTATTAGTTCCACAGATGAAAATTCATGTTTCAGGTTTCAAGTTTCAGTTCAATTGAGTTTATTTATATTGTGCTAATTCACATAACGTGATGTCAAGGCACTTTACAGAGACAATTTAACTAGATCATACAGTTAGATTTGTTCAAAGATTTTTTATCTAAGAAAAAACAGTTGATTGCATCGACTCATTGACTCGGAGGCAATCCCTCAGACCAAGAATGCTTGTAGTGACAGTAGAGAGGAAAACTCCCTTTTAACAGGAAGAAGCCTCCGGCAGTGTGAGCGGCCATCTGCAGAGGCCGACAGGTGGGTTAAAGAAGGTTTCTGTCTACTGTTGCTGCACCTTTGCTTAGGAAGAGAGATTGCTTCAAAGTCAATTATTATAAACAGGATTTGATATCACTGTATTGGGTGACAAATAGAGTATAAGAAAAGTAAACTTTTGCAAAAAGATAGGATTTAACCAGTGATAAGCAGTTCCACCAAATTGTTGTGTGTTCCAAGCTGTGACAGTGGGCCTTGCTTTATCATTGTACATTTGTGGGTTTTCCCAGGGTGCTCCAGTTCCCACTAGGGTTAGACAAGAAGGCAGCTCTCCCCTACCAAATCCATCTGAACATGTTCACATAAGGACAAATTTACAATAAAGCTTTCAAGCTTACACAACCAACAGGGATGTATGGCAAAAGTGCAGCTTACAGCTCTTAAAAAGTCAGCAGGTCATTGCTGATTAGACTGAGACACAGAAGGCAGCGCTCAATCTTGTTGGAGGCGGAGCCTAAAACAGGAGCAAGGAATTACTTCAATGCAAAATCAAAGTAACATCCACATTGGGGATACAACAGTGGATAATTAAATAAACAAATGAATATTTGTTTAAGGCCTTACCTAGCTTCTGTTTGTATTATTAGGCAGCAAACTTCCATTATCTTGAATTTTTTTCATTTTCTTTTTTTTTTACAACAAACCTTACAGCCTCAGGGCTATTTCACTAAACTAAAGGGATTAAGACAGGATTTTTCATATATTCCAGTTTACTTAAACCTGAACTTGGTTTAACATAAAAAGTGACACATAAGTTACCCTGAATATTTACTCTGTGCATCTAGCCTGCTCCAGATCAACTTAACATCCAGGTTTAATTGTGTTCCAAAGAGTTTATACATTCATCAAACCACTCAGGTGGATTGGTCACATGTTTTTCTATTTAAGTAAAACCAGCTTATTGCATATCTTTATTTTCAGGATTCGCTTCTGAATGACCATGTGGCTACAGTAGACATTCCCTTGCATTATGTTATTGACTATGCAACTAGCTGCTAAAGAATCTCTGTGAACAAGCAGAGGTGGATGGTAACTGTTACATCTACACAGTTGCAGTGGATCATCACTGAGGTGTTGTTTTGTGGTTGCTGCAGAGATATGAAGTGTTAGGAGTCATTTCTGGTTTCTACAGCAACAGCGGATTTGTTTCTGTCAGAGCCAACATTAGTGAGTCATAGTGGGATGTAAATCAATGACTGTGTTTAAATGTATCCAACGGTAGGATTGGTCTTATCTGAAGTGTCCATCTGAGGACATCTGGGGGCTCATCTAACTTTATAAAAAATAATCTGGGAATAGATAATCTTAAGTGCTCTGAAACGGTGAACTCATAAACTGAGTTCTAGTTAAACGATTTTCTCTTTGGTCATGGTTTTAAAGGTTCCCTCTACAGAGAATAATTGAACTCAATAATTTTGTTTCAATCCTGGATTAAGAAACTACTGGTAACTTTAGTCTTTTGTATCTGAAAAATATCAGATGACTGCTTGATCTTTTTCGTTTTCTGTTTCTGGCTCAGATCCAGCTGAAGGAGATCTTTGAGACGGACACAGACATCGCTTTGGTACTGGAGCTGGTGACAGGAGGCGAGCTTTTTGACCGGTAAGGACAAACATGTTTCGATTGGTCAACAGCAGCTTAAATGTGCTCTAGTGTTGCATGTTGTTCTGTGTTCCAGATAAATCCCTGCAGGTTCAGATTCAGTCTCAGGTATATGTGCTGGTTTTAGTCGTCGGACGATGCCCCAATGTTGCAGATGTTTAACTGCAGCAGTTGGTCCATTTTCACAAGACTTCTTTGTTGCAGGTCCTTTTCTGCAGCTTCTCTTGACTTGCAGCACCTGTTCTTCCACTGCTGCTGCAGCAACTTTTATCAGCCAAGCTCCAGTATCTGAAGTGTGAAGCAAGATCCTGCTTTAGATTTAGTTGCAGGAGTTGCTGTTTTCGGTTGTTGCTGCACTGTTTTTTTTTTTGTTTTTTAATTGAGAAATGTTTCAGTTGTATTCACCTTTCAATTTCATCTTGGCAGTCTTTGGTTATACTGTATGTCTTTGTTGTTTTGTACTCACTGGTTTTGGTCTAGAAGTAATCTTTGGATGCAGGCATTTTGGGGGTTTCGGCTACAGAAAACGATGCCAGTTTTAGTTTTGTCGCACATTGGTTTCGTTAAAAGAGTCAAACATTCTGTAAGTGTTGCTGCTGTTTTGGTGACTGATTTATTTGTGGAGGTTACTGTGTTCAGCTGTGTTTCCTGAATGTTTAAACAAAGTTCACTCTCAGTATTTGGTCTGCTACTGTTGCCATGGTTGCTACAATTGCAGAAGTTGCAGTTGCTACCTAAGATGTTGGATTTATTTGGAGCGGTTTATGCATTTAGTTTTGTGAATTTCTTTGTGAGGATTAGTTAAAACTTGCAGACAACCCAGAACTATACAGTCAGGTCCCACATTATTTATAGAGCTGCCAGATTGAGACTAAATATTTTTCTCCCAATATGTTTGGTTCTGATAGGACATTAGACTGACAACAATTAAAAGATCATTCAACAAATAAAAAAGATAAGATTATGACAAACTTTTTATGTGTTTACGCATGTTCTAATCCATATTTGGACATAAGTTATTGGGCCGGATTTATCAAGATCCAATTTTGCGTGCAGTAATTTGCGCTCGCAAACTGGAATTTTGCGCGAGGGGCTGAACCATGGTTTGCGGGTGATTTAACAAGAGCGATTGCGTAACTGGTTGCAGGTGCAAAGCTGTTGGAGACACCCTATTTAAATAATGGTTTTGCGCGTTTTGTGGTTTGTGGCAAAGTAGTTTGTAGTTTGTACAAACTAGTGCATTAAGAAATTTTAATCTTACAGTGACACCCCCACCCCCTCCAAAAAATAAATAAATAAATATATATATATATAAAAACTTTTTGCAACCTTTATTCCCTAAGGTGGTATGTGGCTGAATTTCTACTTCACTGCAGTAAAAAAAAACAAAAAAAAACAGGTGTTTTGTATTGGCCTGTAGAAAAATGCACATACCAAATGTGCTCACAAGAAGTGACTGTGGATGAGATTACTGCGCGTACGCATCCCCGCAGCATTGGCATGTTGCTCCACAGACGCAGGGGGGAGGTCTGGGTTCTCCGGTAGGGCGTCAGGGCGACATGGCATTTAGAACGTCGTACAGCACTTCTGAAAAACGAGATTGGGAGATCCCAGCTCTCGCTGCAACCGTACGCTGGAATGACCCAGATGCAAAAAAGTGCAATGTTGCAAGGAGTTTTGTGATATCTGGTATTGCGTGGGTCCTCCTTGTGGCTGGCTCCAAATCCATTCGGAGTTCCCCCAACAACTCCAAAATGGCAATGCTGGATAAACGATATGTTTTGATGATCATTTCCTCGTGCATTCCAAAAATATTCACACGGAGTGAAAAAATGCGTTCTCTGCGTCTCCTTGCTTCATTTCGATGTCTCCTTCTTGCGACAATAACCGCTGCCATGTGTGCGCAATTACGCATACAGACCATTTGCACCTTCTTTTGAAACGTGTTAATATAGAGTCAGATACCGTTAGCAAAATTGCTTTCAGGTTTGATAAATCACTTTGCGAGTGCTAAATTAATATATTTACATGTTCTCGTCCCACAAGACGCACTTTTGCGTGTAAACGCCCCATATTGCATATTCATTGCAGAAAAAGTACTAAATGGATAAGAGGCGCTATTTAGCACGTTTTAAAGACCAAATCCTTTTAGCACGCTGTTGATAGATCAGTTTGTATATTTTTTAGCGTGCACAGTGAAATAGCTCACGTTTTTATACACGCAAACCTTTGATAGATCCGGCCCATTGTGTATTACCTACTCAATGGAGAAATAATCCAGTCACAGCACTCCAACAAACCATTTTAAGCGTTTCAGTTTTTAATTATCTTGATGATTTATCTTTGGTGATGCGCGTCAGAGGCTGGAGGGCTTCTTTGACATCATCCTAATTTGTCTTTTTTTCCATTCTTGAAAAATCATGACCTTTTGGATCTTTGTCACTCTAAAATGGAAATACAACTTTGAGTGATTAAAGCATGTTGGTTAATACAATTGAGCTGTAACTGAACTGAATATGGTACGAAGAGCACAAGATGTATTTTCTGGCATTGGTGGATTTTTTTTGTGCTAGTGTTTTGCTTTTATTCTCATCCTTAGCTGTAGGAGCTGCTTCTGTTGCCATGGTTAGTTTGTTTCAGAGGTTGTCTTGACTTACAGGTGCTTCTTTAGCTTTGATAAAAGATTTTAACTTAAAAATGATTTTTGTTTAACTTAGTAGTTGAGAAATACATAGTTTTAGTTTGCTTTATCGAGTTCATGCTTGATCCCTCATTACAGTATATGGCTGTTTTATTTATTTCAGGTCTCTTTACGACATTGGTTTATTATGGCATCACATGACAGCTGTTTATTGATTCTGTTTACAGCACTCTGGTGCTTTAAAGTGCCCTATAAATAAAGCTGATATGGTGTAATTTGCTATTTTTTTTGCAGTAGTGGCCACTTTAGCTACCAGTTTCTGTTTAACTTTTGCAATAGTTGGTTTAATTGCAAGTTCAGTTACTAAATCTGCAAAAAAACGAGATTATCCACAGTTTTTATTTTAGAGATTTTTTTGCCATTTTGAGATGTTGCTGATTCTTTCCCTGTTGTTTTTATTTTGGTTTGCAGGATTGTGGAGCGGGGGTACTACAGCGAAAGAGACGCAGCCCATGTCATCAAACAGATCCTTGAAGCTGTGGCGGTAAGATTTTTGGTCTGAAATACTCCGGCAACCTAATCTTTGTTCTCTGTGATACTGTCTAATGTTTTCATCTCTAAATTAAACAGAGCCTTGTAAAGATGTTTACAACCCTTGTACTTTTTCATATAAATATGGTGACGTAAAATCACATAGTTTATTGTACTATTGGGATTTTTCCCCACGTCGAATCCAAATAATGGCTCACATTTGTATTAGGCCCTGATACCACTTAATAGAACACAAGGCAATAGATTTTGAAATAGTCTGCCATCAGTAAACATAGCTGATCTAAGGCTTCATTCACACTGCAGGTCTTAATGCTCAATTCAGATTTTTTTGTCCGATTTTGTCAGATTTTTCTTTACATGGCTGTTCACATAACTGTCAAACTGTATCCCTGAAGTGACCCGCATGTGCAGAAGAACAATAACAAGACATGTAAGAAGTCTGTGCCTATGAATGCATTTAAAGTTGTTAATCCCTGGAAGAAGTCGCATAATACAGCAGACAATGTGGAAAAGGAGATAGATGAGAAAGAGAGCTAAACTATTAAGTAAGGCTTTTGGAGGAGCAGTGGCAGCAACGTCTCAGAGCAGAAATTCGAGGTGCAGCATCATAGCCAAATGACCTGTTTCTGTATGACCTCTCAAGTTTCTTTTGAATCATTGTATCTGCCCAAATACTTATTCATTCCAACATTTCTTTGTCCCTTCCAATGTACACCTCCATCCATGCTGTCCTCCATGTTTTTTTGAATTCTTTCTTGCTCCACGCTCTCAGTACAGAGTGACATCATCGTCACAGTAATTCGGGTCACTTGGCTGCTCAAATCCACAGAAAGATCCCCAAAAGAGCTGAACTGTATTGGATTTTAAACACATACAATTGTGCCCCACATTGGATTTAAAATAATGTTCCATGACTTTGGCTTCTTTCATTACTGTTCACACAGACATGAAACAATCTTACCTGAATTTTTCTGTGGTTGATCACATTTCTAATTATATGCGACTTGTATGTGATTTTAATGCCCGGCATTTGCAGTAGAGTACGTAATGACATCACAGCTGGCGAGCATGTTCTGTGTTTAAGGAAGTAAACATGGACATCAGTGCTGGAGCGCATCTTGCACTCTTTCATTTCTTGTCCAATGCCTTCCGCATTTTCGTCTGCAATAGTTGTTGTTTTTCTACCCACTTCTGGGTAGCAAGACACAGAATGGTGACCTTTGTAGAGTAATACTGATGTACAGGTCGGATGAATGCGACCTGGCTGTTCAGACGCATTCTGCATTTAAAAACATAGATGAGTGGCCTTGGTTGCATATGATAAAATCTGATCAGTGTTGTTTAGACTGTCATGAAGAGATCCAAAACAGGTCACATATTGCCAAAAGAATTGGATTTGGGTCACTTCAGGCTGCAGTGTGAGCGTAGCCTAAATGCAGCTCTTCTGTAAAGGTTTAAGAGTTTATTCAGAAAACATAATAAATTCCATAAAAAAAACTCAGCCAACAAGTCAGGGAATAAGTTGTGAGAAAGAACATCTACAGATTTGAACATCATGGAGAAAGAAGAGACCAAATACTGACCCACTCTGGCACTGAAAACCGATGAGACACACTGAGGGATAGAAAGCTTTAATCCAAACATGGAGAATGCAAATAGTGTGGTTTCTTTGGAGGAGCTGCAGAGATCCAGCCAGGGGAGAGTCTGTTCACTGAATAATCATTGTGGGTATGACAGATTTAGACTTTTTCTGATCATGTTGAACCATTATCTGTTGCTTTGGGGGTCTTATATTACAGCTTCCAAAATCCAGTTGTTCCTGTTTGTTGTTTTTTTCTTTATCTGTATAGATCCACTTGGTCTCTGTAGCTGATTGAGGATTCCTTACTTGCAATTGTTCTAATTATCGGCTCACTGCTCACAGCCACCAGCACGGTTACACCTCTGCAGCTTCGCACCAAACTCCGTCTTCAGACTGGCTGTTTTTAGATGAAATGGTGACAACGTTCCAACAGGTTATTGACACCGTAGCGCGAGTGTGAATAAAACACTTTGTCAACACTCTCCGAGGTGTAAGAGGCAGGATTTTTTTTTTTCAGTGTGATGCAGCCAGACTGCTGTTTTCCACAGAATGCAGGGAGAAGATATGGTTACATGGTTATTTTTTTAAGAAAAGATCCACCTGAAACATCCTGAGGCTGCAACAGAAATGCTGAAACTGAAGGATGATGGATACAGAACACTTGTTCTTCTGTAGGCGGCAGCCTTCCTTACTCTGATTAGTCACAGGTTCTCGTTTCCAAGCTGAATTAATGAAGCGTCAAAGAGACAGAAAATCGTACTTAAAGGTTAGCATGCAGCAGTTAAATAAAACCAGGCCTTTAGGGATGCAGTCAGGAAACACAGGGAGGAAAAGCTGATTAGTGAGGTTAGTGGTAATCTTCTGCTGATGTGTTCTGTTGCACCTGATGTTCAGCTGATAATGACAGCGGCTGAAAGAGGAGAGAGAAAGAGGAAAGCAGCGGCTTCAGGGAAAATTGGCCCTTGAGTGAGATTCTGGAAGATTCTGTAACTCTGGGTCAAATTTCAGTAAGAAATAGAAAAAAGGAAATACATGCACCAGAACAACAGCAAACGTTAGAAACTGGAATGAGCTTTTAAATATTATTGGACTGAGCTGTGGATATGTTTCAAACCAGCCTAAATTAGCTTTGCTTCCAAGCTCACAGATTCTCTGTCATCTTTTAAACCAATGTTGATGGATGGGTGGGAAAAAAAGGAGAAAGTGTTTCAAGAAAATGTTCTCAAAGCCTGATGAGCTGTTGATAAAGACGACTTTAGCTACATACAGTGAAAAAGAAAAAAAGCTCAGCTTTACAAAGCTCAGATGTTTGATGGCTGCTGCCCATATGGTGCTGCATTTTATGCTGCATTTTGTGGGGGTTTTTTTATGTTATTTTAGTTACAAAGAAATTAAGAATATCCTTCAGTCACCATATTTGGAACTTGGACTGATGGATTTGAGTGTTTTGTGATCACTGAAGAGTTTTTTTCGCTGCTGCTGAATCATTTTTTTTCTTACTTTCCCTTTAAGTAGATTCTTCTCTCCTCTTCCATCTTCCCTTCAGCTTTTCCTGTCACCCTTCACTCTCACTTTATCTGTCTCACAGGGATTATGCCATCTAGTTTTAAATGATTGACTCATTTCCAACAGTGAAATGGAATAGATGAAGGAATAGATGCTCAAATCTCAAATGTATGCTATAAATGCTTCCCTTTTCCATCTACTGGCGTTACTCTGTTCTTTGCCAGTTGATGCTGACATGCTGCTGCTGAGCTTTTCTAATTGCTTCTGTTTTCTATCGCTATGGTTGTCTGGGTCCTCTGTGCCCTAAAGAAACCTATGGAGGTGATTCTGTTTTTTATTAATTCGTTGTTAGTTTTAACTTGTAATAGCAGAATCATTTCGGTTGTTCACAAACAAAACAACAGTCACACCTCTTCCGCTTTTACAACTTCACAAATCTGCTAATGTGAGTCAAGACTCTGCTTTACAAATCACACTTTATTTTTAGTGCTCCTAATTTTGTCTGATATGTCATCTTGATATGTTTAGCAAAACTATGCGTGAATTGGTGGTAACTGGTGACAGATACAGCAGAGGTTCCTGCAAACTCAATACAATATTGACAAATGCTTTTGAAAGTATATTCTTGCTGATAAGGTGACTAAACTATCCTGTACTGCTGCAGTTGCAGTAGTTATAGTTTAACATTTGTGCAGTTTTCTTCCTAGATGGAAAGAAAGGATGGAAAAAATTAGATTTACTGCGCTGTTCCTTTAACTTTCATTAAGGTGTTGTTCCATTTTTTTAATCTGCTCATTTAGTTTACAGAATGTAGGTTTTCTTTTTATAACTATATTATTGGGAGAGTATGCTCATTATGAGTGTCATTCATACAAGTTCTTTTCTATATGTGAAAGATAGAAATTCATCTACAATTTACAAAGGTTTTGCACCAGAAATAGTTCCTGTATAGGAACACTCGCACAACACAACCAGAACAAGATGAGGTGGAGTTTAGGAAATGAAAATCCAAAAGTATGCAGCATCTATTTATCAGCCAGATCTATTAAATTATCATGTTTTTCATGTTATTGTTCAAATATGCAGTAAGAAATGATATAAGGTAAATATAACTGCAAGGGAAGACTGCATCATAATTTTATTTGGGATTCAAATTTGTATTAATATTAGTAATTAACAGTACAGCTGTATATTATTCCTTTAAGTGTTTGGCAGCTATACATTATTAAAAGATGTGACATGTAT
>NW_015152030.1:51110-70774 GCF_000732505.1 Cyprinodon variegatus | reverse complement strand
ATCCATCCATCCATCCATCCATCCATCCATCCATCCATCCATCCATCCATCCATCCATCCTCAAAGGCCCACATCTGTCAGGTTTCATTATGTTTAACTATAACTAAACAAATAATAAAGATCTCCTGTAAAAGGTGGTGTTTCCTTTAATCAGAGCCCTCTGGGCTACAGGTACAATTAGGTTAGTTTGATATGTTCTGAAAGTGACAGGCAGAGTTACTGGTTAGGAGACAGAGGTTCATGTAGTTAGATTTCTTGATTTTTTTTCTTTTTAATAGATTGATTCAAAGAATGGTGCTGAAACTAAAAATAAAAATTAGAAATACAGAATATTGTCTGGGTGTTTCATAATCAAATAGCATCTATCCCTTTAAAGCCTGATCCAAGAATAAAGCAAAACAGAAAATTACTTTTTTTTTGGTTTGAATTCCTTATTTGGCCTTTTAACAAAATATGTAAAAAGAAAAAACAGAAATACATTTTTGATATTAATAATTTATTACTATGTGATAAGTCAAGATTATTTTTTGTGTAGTCTTTTACTGACTGTTATCAGGTATATCTGAATGTGTACAATAGGATTTTGAGCAAAGTTTTACCATTAAATTATGCAAAAGGTGTCAGATGCAAAGCATTTCAGAAACCTTATGTATCAAATACGATACATTTGGCATTATAGGGCTATAGACTTTGTCCAAATCAGCAGGAGGGCTTGAACCAAGGAGGAAGATATCTTTATGGAGGTGAGGATTTGTTGTTTAATCCTCAGGCAGCTCTGGTTATATGTTTAAATATATGTTAAATGTTAATTTATTCAACACCATTGACTTCCCCTGTTTCAGGGGACTTATACTTTTTTAGTCTTTCTTTGGCTAAGTTTGTTTTAAACTTTCCAATCATTAATCTGGCTGTACATATAGACCATTCCGATTTGTCATGAACCGAGGATAGATGGATCCAGTATTCAAGGAGAGACGGTCAGTAGGAAAGTTCAAAACGTTTATTAAATAACAAACAAAAACTTAAGTGGAGCTGTGGCTCGTGGATACTGCAGGAGGGGGGCGGGGCACCGCCCAATCTCTGACACTCTGGTTTAGCAGTTTATTCCATACCCCTTGAGGGGGGTGCAATCCAGCCGATGGGCTGACAGCTGACGCGGCTCGCATCATCCTGAGTGTCCCCGGTGCTGCAGGAAGCCAATCCAGGCCAGTGATACAGGGCAGAACAGGAACAGACAGATCAGACGGGATCCAGATCAGGCAGGAACAGACAGGTGACAGGATCCAGGCAATACCAAGCTCCAAGGGCATAGGTTTGATTTCAACTTTGGTAGGAACACTGTTGGTCTGATGTCAGTGGTCCTATGCAAAAATATGCATGCTTGTTTTTTTATGCTTGACGTGAAAATCAGGGTGTATTTCGTTTAAAGAGAACAGCAGCATTTCTTGCTACATTTATACAGATTTTATAAGCCCTACACACACTAGATGCTGTTTTTTCAATGACTGACGCTTTACTGGCTCTGATGAATGAGGAAATAGGACTTTTTTCCACTTTGAAAAGGTTTGCATTTGAAATTACCTAAGACAGTATGTAAATCTGTGCCTATTTAACAGAATATAGTCTAAATATGTCTGCTATATGTGGATTTATACTTTTTTTTTTTAAGATATAGAATTGTGCAGTGGTAAAACCCACTCTTATCTTTTAAATGTTCTCCTTGTATCATTAAAACAAAGCAAAATAATAGATTCAAGGGACGCCAAATAAATGTATTGTATTTACATGAGCACTGGAAATAGAAGAGGAACTGACACTGAGCATTTAATATATTAACTTCACTCTACAAGCTCTACCTCTAGGCTGTAGTAACTCTGTTTAACCCATTTCATGTATTTTATTTATGGCTGAAACAATTCATTGGATTAATCAATTATTGAAATAATGTCAACAAATTTAGTAATTGATTGATCATTATAGAGTATCGAGACTCTAAAAGATGTCTTTAGCTCACAGAGCGACCAACTTAGAGCAAGAATTATACCAAAATTGTAAAAAGAAATAAACATTTTCCATTTTAGATAAAACATGTTTTCGTCTGTCAATATTCCCCATTCCAGAACTCCTCTACTGCTGCAACAACGCTGTATTGTAAATTATAAACATGGCATTCACATTTATTTGTTGGTAGGGACAGGTAGGTCCATCCAAAGTTTTGGTAGGGACTTGTCCTTATGGTCCCTATGCAAACCTACGTCCATCCCAAGCTCCCAGACAGGTTCGGAATCTGACAGAGTTCAGAAGCGTGGCCAGACCTTCACGCACAGGAGCAGACAGGACTCCTCCTTGGAGCCAGGCTTACTGGGATAAAAACTGAACCTATATATATATATAGAGCCAAAAACCCAGAGGACTCGGAAAATGGCAGGTGAAAGAAATATCTAATTAAGGAGGAGCAAACAGGCCAGATCATGATACGATTAGGAGTTGTTGGCTTATAAATCCATAGACACCCTACTTAACTTTGGGGTCTAAATTAAAAGAAGATTTATTCAATATGAATTGTGAAGGGTCCCACTAAGTCTGTATCTTCCTTATTTGGAGTGAAATTCCCTCACACCGAACTGGAAACAAAGCTATTATGAAAACAGATAATTAGTATAAAGTTTTGACCTGGTCTAAGAAATTCCCAGTCTCTCAGTTCGACATCTGTTGGATGTTCTGAGCAGACAACTTCAGTCTTTGTAAGTCTTTTCTGGTTGCTTAAAAGCTTCTGCTTTAGACAACTGGGTGCAAAATATCACAGCAAATAGTCTGAGGTTTGGAGGAGTTCACACTTCAAAAGGTCAGGGTTATTTTTGTCATTCAAAGGGAAGGTTCAGTTCTTATAGCAACACAAAAAAGCTCAATTAAATCCCATTATCAGTTAATCCAATTCAGCTATATTCACATTAAAATCCATTTTTTTAAATCCAATCCCAAATATAATTGTCTCATTGTACTCCATCTATATGACCATGTCTGCTTTGGTAAACTAGTGATTTCTGTGTGCCTGGTGAAGTATTTGTAAATGTGGGCGTCACCGTGTCTGGCTTTGGTTGTAAACACCAAAGTTCTTGTAGATGTGGCTGCGTGCAATCGGCTGCAGGTCTCTTATGTAACAGCAGCTTCCATCCTGCTGCCGAACAGATTAAAACAAGAGAGGATTAACACACACAATAACCAGGCCTGCCCCACATTTACTGAACATACGCCTGTTTATGCATGCATGTTTACGTATGTGTATGCCTGTCGTGTTGACGTGTGTGTGTGTGTGTGTCTGCGTTGGGATTACTCTGAAGTTGTATTTGTTGTGTCAGATGTGAATGTGGCGTTAATCTGCAGCAGAAGAAACACGCTGTGGTCCCAGAGCACAACATCTTTTTATAGCAGTTCCTCAACATGGAGCCTCCTTCAAGGCACTAATGGAATCTATGTTTTTTTTTTTCCTCTAGGATGAGATCATTAATTAAACTGATGAAAATATTCTTTTGATGCAACCTGGAATTTCATGCTTGCAGGATATTTAAAAGAAATAGGAACAGGGGCAAGCAATTACTAAAGGAACCTCTCATTCAACCAGGTGAACTGTCAACAGGCCAGAAACATAATAAGCCACTAAAGGAGAATAAGTCTCAAATATGCTAAGCCTAATAAGCTTTTAGGAATACAGGAATGGGAAGTTTGAAAACTGTGGGTTTATCTTTAACTGCAGTTAGATAAAAGTTTAATATTTAGCATTTTACGGTGTACAAAATAATTGTAAAAACCAAAGAAATATCTAAAGATAAAATGGCTCAAGCAAAAAAAAAATTGGTTAAAAAGAACTGCAAATTCCAGAAAAACATGTTTTAGAATAATTATTAGTGACAAGATAAACCACACCAAAGACTTTAATGTCAATTACCGTACCAAAAAAACTGACATTTTGTCTGAACTGGAACAAAAATTTTCCAATTCATTCAAGGGAGTTGACGTGACGCCACCTAGCAATCAATCTTGGAGACTCTTCAGCAACTGTTACAGACATGGGAATTTTGTTTAAAAAAATATATAGTAAAAGGGTAAATGTTATTAATGAGAGCCATGCAGTATAGGCATACTGTGGTGGGAAAAATCTATCTCCAATAATTCCCTTTTCACATATATTGATTTATTAGTGCTGATTTTACATTTACTTACTCATAAAAGCATTCATTTGGGTCTCAGAGCTGCAAGGCTACAGGGTGTCTAAGGTAGAGGAGTAGTTTTGGGGAGTGTTGGTGTAGTGGTTAGAGCAGTGAGCTTGTGCTCTGAGAAGGTTGCAAGAACCCGATTCCCTACACCACAGCATCCAGTCTGGGTTCCTGAGCAAAACCCTTAATCCCTGATTAATTCCCTAACAAACTAGACTTTTTCTCAGGATTTATTCATAACATTTACTGTTATATCCAACTGTCCATAGTTTTTATTTTATTTTATTATTATTAACAACCTTCACAGCTTTTCTTCAGGGTTTAAGTCAGTGAGAGGAACTTTGGTCTAACCAGAACAAGGCAGATCATGGACCTGGAAGGGCTTCTATGATTGTCTTGTTCTCTATTTGCAAAGAAGGATAGTAAAGTGCTGACTGAGTGAATTATCATTTGTCTCCTTCATTTAACTGGATTGCATAGTTAAATACTTTTTTTTTTCTCACAACATATACTTACTCTGAGATATGTAGACCATGAAACATAATATATATATTCCCAACATTGAATGTTAGGATAAGATGTAATGGTTTGCTGCTAAACACAACAGTAATCAGCAGGAGCTGCTGGTTGTTCATTTGCAAGAAGGTTAAAAATAATAATTTTTTCCTTATAAATACATTGTTTACTTTTGTTAAGCCTGGAAAAGCCTCGTATTGCTTAATTATTTACAAATGCATGTTGAAATTAACTGCACTGAAGGAAATTTGCTGGCAATGGCTCTAAATAATTATACACAGCTTGATCACAGCCTGATCATACGTGTAATAAAAACATTTTTCATCCTCTCATTTATGTGCTATATTCTCTCACCAACTATTTGTAGCCGCAAAAGGTGTCAGACACAACTCCGCTCACTGCCAGCCTGGCTGTGTCCCTTATTATTCTTCCACTGTGTGTGAAAAGTGTGGGCTTTACTGTTGATTTTTCCGTTACTGCCTTGAAATAACTTTTCTGACAATGCAGAAAATAAAGCTGCCTGTTGTCAAAGCCTTAAGATTTGCTCATCAGGCAGAAGGCCTCATTAAATGCCTCAGGTAACGCTGTGCTCCATTATATCGCCATTAAAACTACTTTGCATTTGTCTGAGTTCTGCTTACACTGGCTTGCATTTCAACACAGGCGGGGAGACCTTAGAGTTGGTATTGCTTCAATTTCATCCATTTACTGACTTTTCAAGTATCTGTTATCCAGAGCAAGCATGGGGAGACAAAAAAAAAAAAAACTCTCTTAACAGGAAGCCAAAAGGTACTTATATGTACTTATATGGAAAAAAAAATAATTGGGTACAATAACATATAACTCCAATGGCTTTTTTCCAAGAAATACTGAAAGCAGCTAAACACAGAAGCACTGGTCCAAGTGTACTCTTAACTGACAGTAAATACAAAGCTAATAGCAGCAATCCGGTAACAAAGAAAAGTAAAAGAAAAACGCAGAAAGAGCTAAAGTTCTGAGTGACACCTAAGAATAGCCTAAGCCACTCTATAAGTTTAATTAAAAAGGAATGTTTTAGGTCTAGTCGACAGGGTTTCTTTGGCTCTCTTAAGGGTGAGCCAAAGACCAGAAGATAAACTTGTAGAAAAATTATGAGCCATTTTAATTCTAATCAGAGCTCTGGCTGCAGAAATTGAACCAGCAAAATTATTTTTACTGAATGAATTATGTTTCCTAATAATAATAATACTATGAGTGTCCAGCCAAGAGAAAGCATTTCAATGAACAAAGCATTGAAAAACAAAAGTCATGACAACCAGAAACTACTGAAGCACCATAGGAGTGGACCAGTTCAGAAAACAGGACTAAAATGATTATTTCTGCTGCTGAGAACACTTTGGTTGCTTTAAAATAATTAAGAAATTTATATCAGTTATGATTTAATAAAAACATTCAGGTTTTTAGACAAAAGCAGCTTGTTTAAGTGGTTTTTAGACACAAAGTGTTAAAAATGATGTAGATTTATGACCATAGTTAACTTTCACACGTTGAGACCTTTACAAAGTGTTTATAACTGATTAGAAGCTTCTCCTCCTGTCTCAACCTTGGTTATTTCCTCTCTGCTCCTGCTGATAAGGAGGCCATCTGTCAGTCCAGAGCTACACTCTGCGTCTACATCCATCCTGCCAAATCTTCCCGCAGACCTCCATCAACCCAAACATCGCCCCTCACCTGAAGGCATCATCATCCTCCTCTCTGCTCTGCTCTCTCATTATGTACCTGTCACAGTTCCAGGTAGAATTTAAATGGATTAGCTTTCACAGTGGGCTCCTCCCATGTTTTTCTGTGTGTTTCAGTATTTGCACGGTAACGGCGTTGTTCACCGTGACCTAAAACCAGAGAACCTGCTGTATGCCGACCTGTCACTGGATGCACCACTGAAAATAGGTAACAGACCACACACTCATTCTGCACATGAACGATACTCAGCTAAAAGCAAACCAAAACTTCTAACTCTTTAACAAATGTCCTGTTAAAGTTCATTGACATTTCTCTGACAATTAATTAAAAACTAACTCAGTAAGCAACATAAGTACTTAAAAACCATTGAAAATAAAACAGGTACACAGAAAGTGTACAAACAAACCAGGAGCACCAGTTTGGCCCACAAATGGCCCCCAGATGACATTTAGCATGCTGTTGGCTATCTTTAAAATAGAGGCTTTCTGCTGTTTCAATGTCACATTTACTGTCCTATTGTCTTCAAATTGATGTTTAATCATTATAAGGACCATATGTCTTTTTTACTTGAAGCTCATTTGGACCCACTTTTTAATCCTTATTTTCTTTTTAACCCTTAAACTGTGTTCCTCACACACACAGAAACAACAAGCTACGAATCCAACACCACTTGCACATACTTCTCAACTATTGCTGTATATAATCCGTAAATCTTTTATCTGCTATTACCTGTCATTATTTATCCTGTATTATAACCCCACTTATTTTATAGCCTCTTACAATTACTCTGTTTATACATACCATTTATAGTCCATGCATATATAGTCTCTCTACACATGTAAATAAATTTTTATATCCTGTATAGCAATTCTGGATAGATGCAAACTTCATATTGTTGCTTTGTACTCATGTCATTGTAATTACAATAAAGTTGAATTCTATTCTATTGTTTTCTGTATATTACACGGAGATGTAGTCTTAGCAACATTAGCAGTTTTACATAGTTTGTTTACCATTGTTTCCCGGCTTACACAATAAATTATAAAAAGTAAAGTAATAACACTTACCGATTGCACTGCAGGTGAGTCCCTGATTGTTGGAATGGCCTTGATATCATTTTTGCCTAGTTATTCATCTAAGTTAGTAAAATATTAGATGCAAACTGTGCAGCACAAACATGAATAGCCTCATAGAGAGTCAGTGGAACATTATTGTCAAAGATGAATTTTATCCATTGATCCCTGGTAGTTAGGTCAACAGGTAAAATGAAAACATTTTCTTGTATATATCTGCAACAAATAACGGAGCATTTGATATAAGGGCAACATTTAGACAGCCTTAGTTTTCATCGGTAATGGCAGCGACTCACATCCCTCTTTTTAGATGGTGGAAGAGAGACGGTCCTTGTTTATGTTATCACCCTGACATTACTAATGTCAATAGGTTAGCAAAACCAAAATCTCATGTTTTTGAGAGCATATTCTTGTGGGTTTCCCAGATTGAATCCCTACCTCTGGCTCCATCAAAAGTATCTAGACCATAATTGGTGGCCAGCTGACCCTAAAAGATTACTCAGTTGCTCAATAATGCCAATTTGCACTGCCTAACTCAACAAAGATAAGCATGAACCAGTGCCCCACCCAGATTCTTATTATCTTATCAGTATCTGCCCTCTTGATTACTACAACATCCTTATAACTGGTCACCTAACCAGTGCTGTGAAACCTGTGGAGCATAGCGGAGCATTTGGTCTACAAACACCCTTAAAGAGAAAATGCCCCCCCTCCTCTGTTTATTGACCTCAATTGGCTACACTTAGCGCCTGTGCTATAAATCAGGCCATTGATGTTAGCCTACAAAGCTCTCTGGGAGATTCCCCATCTACCTCATGCTCTCATAAAGGAGTAACAACTCGGTCATTGGACGGCTTGCATTGCCTACTCATGCTAAAAAAAATCAAGTGTTTTTGAGCAATGGTGGAATGAGCTACTGAGTGCTACCAGAAAAATGAAGCATATCTGTATATCTCTAATGACTTCCTGATGCCTCAGCTCTTCAAAGAGCACCTGACACCTATCCTGTACTTCGCTAGTCCCCCCCCAACTCCGCACCTCAGAACTACCCTCTATACCTGCCCTTTATATTTCTGTCACCATTGACAGAACCTTAGTGGCCTCCCCTCAAATAGCTTATTGTTAGCTTTGATATTATTTGCAGTGCTATATCATAATTTGTAGTCTGTTTGGCTAAAAGTGTCTGATTAGACATTGAAATTATTACAAATTTGAACAAAATCTTAGGTTTTATGCATTTTTTAAGTCCTGAAGTGTGTATTGGGGCTTGGAAACACTGCAATTCTAAGCTGTTAGTTGGCTAATTAACCTTTTTCCCATGTTAAATGCACTCTTAGATGTCATCAGATGAAAAAACCGCTCTTGTATGTTTCCTATCGTTTTGATGCTTGTTAACTTTTTGAAATTTGACCTAAATATGTCAATAAGCCCTCAAAACGTTCTGTAAGTGCGTACAAAATGTTTTAATGCATGAATTAATGGTTTGCAATATTTCACATTTAACGCGCGTAAGCTGGATGGTTAAATATCCTTTGAAAAGCAATTTGGTGGTGTGCAGGTGGCGCAGTGGTGCTGAGGCCTTAGTCCTCGACCCGGGTTCGGCTCCAGCCTGTGGTCTGCCCCTCTCTCAGCCTACTGTCGAAAAAACGAGCCACTAGTGCCACAAAAACTGAAAAAAAGAAGAAAAAAAAAAGCATTTTGGTGCATTTTCATATGGATAATAAATGTGTCATGTTTTTAGATAAAGGAATATGGAAGCAGCAAGGTGTAGTAGAAACCTGCTTATATGAAAATCAAGTAAAAGTAGAATAAGATACAATGGACAGGAGGAAAGCTCTGCATTGTTTTAGGTAGCAATGCATGAGATTATGTAGTGATAGTGCTCAAACATGTCTAAAAATAACAGAACTCTCACAGCTCTTACCAAAACCGTTAAATAATTAACATCCTGCTTGCTTTAATCTGTCTGAGGAGCAGAAGCTCTTACAGAAAGCTTGTTTTAGTGCCGCCCCACCGGCTCTTTGGTGGCTCATTATTTTCAGAGATGCCTCTCTGCCTCCAGATGGCCAGCGAGCCCCTGGCTAACCACTACAGATGGACAAGTGAGAATGCTCTCTACCAAACACCTTTCATTTAGTTCACAGAGCATCCTGCAGAGAAACACATTCTCCTCCACCTCCGCAGCCTCAGCCGCTGCGTTTGTCTTAAAATAGAAACAGCAGAAAATCATTTCAACTTTAAAGAACATGTTGTGACTCAGTTTGGTCCAAATGTTTTCATGTTTTACAGCCGACTTTGGTCTTTCCAAAATCATCGATGATCAGGTCACTATGAAGACAGTCTGTGGTACTCCGGGGTACTGCGGTAAGTAAAATACACTGGGCAGCAGAGGCATCATTGGGGTTAAATGTAAAGAACTGTTTAGAGAAAGGATATATATATATATATTATGAAATAACTCTATTTTATGGTCGGTTATACTTTTACCAATGTAGGCTGAATCATTTAAGGTTAACAATCAATATGTAGAACCAGAAGTAATACGGTACAGAAGTGTAAGAGCTCTTTAAAATTCATCTATCCATTCATCCATCTTCTATACCTGCTGATTGCTCACCATGCTCTGGGGGTTAGTGACTCACCAACTCCAGCAATCAATGGACGAGAGGCAGCGAGACACTCCAGACAAACATATATGCACAAATACAGGTATATCAAAGGACATTGGTGTCCAAAGTCAGTCCTCAAAGGCTGCTGTCCTGCAGCTTTTGGATGTATAACAAATTCCCAAAACAAAGGGCTGAACTACATCATCCTTATCTTAAGTTCTGTTAAGTCCCATTAATGGACTCATTATGTGATTCAGGTTAGTTGATTTGGAGACTAAAAGAGTTAATTGGATTAATCAATAATCAAAATAATCATCAACTAATTTATTAATCGATTAATGATTAAATAGATTATAGAGACTCTAAAACATGCCTTTAGCTGACAGAGCAGCCCAATTAGAGCAGTAATTATACCAAAATTGTAAAATACAAAAAAAATATAGACATTTTGCTTGTAAGATAAAAAAAAAAACATCTGTGTGTCAATATGCTCTATTCAGAACTCAAGAGGAAAAATGTTTGTTTTACCTGGTTTAATCCTATAAAGAACTTCTTTAAGGAACCTTTTCCTGTCCGATTAATCAAAGAAATAATCAACAGATTAATCAATAATCAAAATAATCGTTAGTTTCAGCCTTAGATATGTCAAAAAGATCAGCAGATATCAGCCCTCAAGCTATGATGCTTGTATTTTAGCCTAGTTTGTGGATGATTCTGATAAAACTATTGAGGTCTGGAATCAAGCATCAAGTCTTGTGTAGCCCACTTCAGCACAATGCAGATAATGTTTGTCATAGTTGCTGCATTTCACAATGTAGGAGCAGGTAAGGAAATGGATCAGTGACCAATACTAAAAGGACTATGTTTGATTAGAAGGGATGTCCAAATTCTGACCATCAGGAGTACCGTCCTGCATATTATAGATGCATTCCATCTCTTAACAGACCCAATTCAACATCTGAGCTGTGTAAAAGTCTGATGATTATTAATTTGTTTGATGTATATCTAATAAATTGCTTCGGTTTAAGTTAAGACCTAAGGACAAAATTGCCAGGATTTGGTTGAGGTTTGAGGACCCAAAGGCAGAGGTGAGTTTCTTGATGATTTAATGAAGTGAAAACAAACAACTGAGGCAGGAATCCAAAAATAAAACATGAAAACAAAGTCAAACAAACCAGAAACCATGGAGACATCTGGGAGAAAACAATCACTAGGAGGAAGAGTCAGAGAGTCGGAGTTGGAGGGAGTTAGACGAGGAGCCAGCGCTGAAGAACTGCACAGAGGGTGTATTTATGGGAGACTGAAACAAAGAGAGGGCTAACGAGCAGATTGGGAGCAGGTGTGAAGAGAACAGAACAGGAAAGGAGCTAGGGAAAAAGGAGAACACACAAGGGCAGCAGAGGGCAACGAATAAAAACCTGAAAACTAAAAATAACCAGAAAACACAACAAAATAGGAACTAAACGACTAAAACTAGAAAATATGGAGCAAAGTAAAACTGAATACTCAAAAGAAAACAACAGAACCAGAACTGTGACAAAAATATCCACTACTTGTATCTCTCACCTACAATACAGAACGTTATAGCCAGGGGAAAGAAGTCCCAAAAGTCCATGCAATTTATGAGAATGTATTTATTTCATTATTAAAAACGCCAAACTTTAGGGGAAGGATGGGTTTTCACTAGTAGTTGGGGAAATTGAGTTGTGAGCATCTTTAAAAAAGAAATGTCAGGGAAGTGACCCATATATATATATATATTATATATATATATATTTATTTCCCTTATATATTATATATATATTTCCCTTTTGAACAGCTTAACTTAAACAAAACAAAATATCTTTTTTATTCTGTTCTAAGCTACTGAGATGTAGCTTTAATAGCAGCATCCAATGCATCCAATGTTGTAGTGTTCACCTGTGCTTTGTTAACATCCGGAGGTGGGCGGCAATGTGTTCCCCTCAGCCGGTGCTCAATAGGATTTTTTTGGTTGGAGCTTCTGCCATCCATCTGGCAGCTAACCGACTCCTCTCCCTGCAGCTCCAGAGATCCTGCGGGGAAATGCCTACGGCCCCGAGGTGGACATGTGGTCAGTGGGCGTCATCCTGTACATCCTGTGAGTCCACTTTCTGTCTGCTGTCAGCCTGAACGTCCTAACACACAAACACACAAAAAGGAGATTCATCATCGACTCAGCCCCGTTCGTGCACTTTTCACATGGATGTTTTTTCACGTGGTACATCCATTAGAGGCACTGACACAGTGTGAACCAGAACATCATCTCCCAGCCTGTTCTCAGACATTAAGGCGGTTCTAATGGAGCCCTTAGACTGATTCAGAGACCATAAGGTCAATATTCGCTGCAGAAGCTTTTATTTCAGAGGGAAAGAGAGATAATTGGCACCACGCTTTTAACCTTGTCTCAAGTTTGCCTCATGGTTGTAATGGATGGAGTAGTCACTGGCAGTCAGTATTTTATCTGCAGGAGACAGCAGTCAGTTTAAAGAATAAGGGAAGAAATTGATATCAAGCAGTCAAGTTAGCAGAAGCTTTCATAATTGGATCATTTCAGCGAGAATTCTAACTATATGATCAGGGTTTCCGCCGGTTATTAAAAATCATTATAAGTCATTAAATTATATTTTTTTTCATTAAATGAGATTATTGTGGCATTTCAAATGCTTTATTAAAAAAAAAGTACATTTATCAAAACAATTTCTTCAGATATACTAGATATAACTGGTTCCGCGTGTTTGCGCGGAACTGCTTCTGGTTGATCGTAAAGACGTATATTTGGAAAAGAAGCTTGAGGCGGAGAAGAAGCTAGAGAATGGAATAATGCAAATTTCAACAAAAGTGACTGGATAACCCGGAATTCGGGGCATGGCTGCAGCCTGTCGACAGTAAAGATGACTAAGTGGAGTCATGGATACATGTTAAAGGGCATTAAAATTATTTCTAAGAGCATTAAAAGATCATTAAAAAGCATTAAATTAGAGTTACACATTCCTGTATAAACCCTGATGATAGACATTCTGATATTATTGACAGTCTAATAGGCATTAACATCCTGCTTCATGTTCTCCAGACTCTGTGGGTTTGAGCCCTTCTTTGACCCTAGAGGTGATCAGTACATGTACAGCCGCATCCTGAACTGCGATTATGAGTTTGTGTCTCCATGGTGGGATGAGGTCTCCCTTAATGCTAAGGATTTGGTAAGTTCCTCTTCTCTGCAGACATTTTCCAACAAAACTAAATTTGAAATGAATTTATGAAAAACATGTTTTTTTTCAAAAACTATATTATAAATTATACTTTTGAATCTGTTTAGGCAGATTTTTCCCTCTCTGGTTTAAAGTAACAAACATTCCGGATATAAATCCTATACTATTTAAAAGTAAAATGGAAGCATGTTTACTGTTAGTTTTATTTTAATGCCGACAGCAGAAACTCGACATTCATGCATATTGTTCTTCTTTTGAATCAAGGTATTGGATCTGATGGCACTAATAAGATAACATCTCCCCAAGTAACAGCAACCACTATCGATCTTGAAGGGTTTCCAAACATTTGATAAGATAAAGATTATATCTATGAGGAAAACATTTCCGGCTTTCCTGCTGTAAATAACAGAGCCGTGTAGCTTAGGTAACTTCATGTTCTGGGTTTAATAGTCCAGCTACATTCTAATCCTCACCTTTGACATTAACTAATCTCAGCCAAAAGGCTAAAAACAAGTTTCCTCTGTGGGGTGGCAGGTGGCATTAGATCGGGTGAAGGACTCCATCAGCCAGAGGAAATTATGTGAATGGCTTCTGCTCTTTTGCCTCAAAAACAGGGAATTCTTCAGCTATCAAATGATTTCTCCTCCCTTCATTGTTGTATTGCTCATCCCACTGGAAGAAGCAGGATACATACAGTAGACATTCTTACTGGTGTAGGAAAACCTTGGATAGCTTTATTAGGTGCTAATAGTGTTTATGCAGCAACGAATATCAGACTTTCACCTTTTCTTTGCTTAACACAAGACAATGGATGGTTTGATGAGAAAAAAAAGGTTAAACTTAAGATCATCTCATAAACTCACAGTGATCTCTGTGAGAATCAGATTATTTTTCTCCCTACAGGTCAGTAAGCTGATCGTTCTTGACCCTCATAAGCGCCTCAGTGTCCGAGAGGCCCTTCAGCACCCCTGGGTCCTGGGCAAAGCCGCTCGTTTCTCCCACATGGACACCACTCAAAGGAAACTGCAGGAGTTCAATGCTAGACGCAAACTTAAGGTATCTAAGCCCATTTCTGTGGACTAGAGTAATAAACAATTAAAACAAAGAAGATCATGAAAGGGCTGAAATGATAATATTATTTATTTGCTCACATTATTTATTTGTAATTGATAAAAAAAATAAAAAAAAATGAAATAAAACAAGTAGTGCTACTCTTAGATAAAATCTTCGGGTATCCATTTCTGATTTTACGTTAGACAGAGACTTATTTAAACAAACACACAAAATATGTTGTGAAAAATAGAAAATGCAATGAATGCAATGGTTTAACAGTAGATATGAACTTGAAACATAAAAAAAACTAATAATGATGCTTTCTCAATTGTCCATTGGCTGGAATTCGAATTTGCTGCGAGGAAAATGCCCTTTTCCCAATATCTTTATTGTATGTACTTAAGGAATGGTAAATATATGTGCTTTATGAATAAAGATTTATCATATTAACCTGGTAAAGTGTAAAACATTTCACCCTCTTTCATGTCTGTGAGAAATTGTCAACATCAATCGTATTTTCCTTATTCTATTAACTTTTAAGTTTATTTCTTAATTTTTTGATTTATTCAAAACATTCCAAAAGGCTTTATTGGTTAAAATACCCTGATCATATTAAGACCTTTTCTTATTTATAGACAAAGGGAATAGGGACATAGGGAAATGTCTTTATAGCAGTTTGAATTTTTTTAGCAGCAGCACACATCGCTGACTGGATGGGAGAAGCCTATAATGTAGGAGGATTGCAGGGAATGTATTGCAGTGTTATGAGCCTAAGTTGTCTTTTTTTCTTCTTAAATTAATGGTTGTTTCGATCAAGAGGTATTATTTTCCGGTAACAGATTTCCTTGCAGGCCAGTTTGTCTACCTGTTAGGTAAAGAGCTGCTTCCCTATTCTGACCGCATATGTTTTATTTATAATTTGAGAAATCTCTTGCTCCCATAAAGGAGGCTTTGAAACAATGTTTTATGAATTCAACTAATCGTATCACAGTTCATTTAACACAACTTCTATAACCTAAAATAGCCCCTGGTATATCTGTCTTGATTTATGCTGACAAATGCTGTTGACAGCTCCACAAAAAGAGCATCACAGAGTGTTGCTTCTAAACGTTGCATAAAATAAGCAGTCAATGTCTGCCTTTGTCAACAGGCTGCCATGAAGGCTGTCGTAGCCACCAGCAGAATGCATGAAGGATCCCGACGTCGCACCGACAGCTGCGAGATTCCAGGTTCAGGGACGTCCAGGCAGAGCAGCATGCACCAAGACCCGCCTCCTGAGTCAGCAGGACCGGCCCCAGAGGAAAAGGAGGCCATACCCCCCGATCAGCAGGTTCCCCACAAGGATGAAACCAAGCTTCCCGATCAGGGGGCCCTCAGTCCCTCCCCTCCATGTAGCCCCAACCCCCAAAGCTCTGACGCATCACCTACAGGTCCCGCCCTCGTCAGACCGCCGCTGCGTTCTGGCGGGCTTCGACAGGCATCAGTCATCCCAAAATCCATGCTGGTCCAACCACGCCTGCCGCAGAAGAGCTGCTCTGTAATTGAGTCAGTCCACAGAGGGGACGCTACAACACCACTGGCTTCACCGCCAAGTCCCAACAACCTAAGCAATGGCTTCACGCCGGGGGCAGAGCCTAGCACTAAAACCACTCAGTGCCAGTGAACATTGGAGAGAGCTGCCTCAGTTTCACAACAAAAACCCAACAGTTGCGCCTTCCAGTCGTTCTTTACAAGCATCCCGGACAACCAGGAACAAAAACTTTTATGTAAATTTAAGCAATGCCTCTGTCTGAGGTGTATTTGTTGGGTTAATCACTCAATAGCTGATCTCATGCTAATGGTTGCTTTGGGGAAGCGGAAGAAACCAAAAGAGCTAATATCTGCCGCTAATGGTTGAACTCACTCTCAGCCCCATTTAAAGAGAAATATGGGTTTTTGTGAATTCTGTCTGTTGGATTCCTGGTGAATGTAAAACCTGAGATGAGCAGAAAAAAAGTTAAGATATTTTTCACCAAAAAAAGTTAAACTTTTTGCCTCAGACTAAAAATCTGGTTTAATAGTATATTTTTCTGTAAAAAGTTATTAAGGTCCAAACTAATGTAACCACAAACAAAAGGCCTCCAGATCTGGTTGTTCAAATGATCAATTTGTTCTGGCTCTTCCTGATAAGGCCCGGGCAATTTTCATTTCGATAAGGAATTATTTACACTATGCTTAATCTTCCAAATGTGTTCTGATTGTATTGTTCTCTGGCTGCAGGACAATGCGCATGGAGATGTTAGTGACCAGTGATGCTTCACTTTGATTAAGAGCTGTGGCCAATTTCCACTATGAAGAAAAGCCACGTTAGGCTAGTCTCTGGATTATTTCCACTTACAGGAGCGTTCAATATTTCTAACAAAACACACTAAATCAGACATTTGTTGGCGAGACACTTACTGTCATGATTGTTTTCAGTAGAGAGCTGGAGACAAAATTACAAAGCAGGTTCTCTAAATCCATTTTATTTGAATTCTAATATATTTAATTCTGGTTTAACCCAACAGGACCTAGAACAACTTGGGTTCCTCATGCTTTTGTTGTGCAAGCAAAACACTTCTGTAGTAAGGCATGTGGTTTGGTCAGCACAATATTGTGCAACACTAGCAAGGAGGCTATTATATTATAGTTTTTGCATGGAGTGATCTTCTAGTATCTGCAATTCTTTAGTGCTAGAATCATAGGGATTGCTGCAGACATCTGTACATGTGGCATGAATTTGTCCAAAAATTGCCATTATCCAACTACGTTCTACAAGGTTTAGAAGTACCAACCAAGCTCTTCCTTCAGTGTGAAGAAAGCATAAGGTACACAAGGTTACCTGCCTAAGAATCAAGTCCCGGGGGGATTTTATCTATTGGATGTCCCATATTCTAGTCTTTGGGAAATACTAACCTAATATTAATCTGCGTGCTCTTGCTGTGCAAATCTAGTCTTTATGTATCCAGTTAGCTCAGCTGCTATCACTTTATAGTTTCAAGCAAACAGAAAGAAGTCTTGCAAATTCATGAGAGGAAGAGGAATAAATAAATAATAAGAAATAAATAAGAGCAGAGTGTATTTGTTGGATTCCTTACATGATGGCAGAAGAGCAGGTAGAATGGTCATGCCGATGCTCTGTTATTCAAAAACATTTGTGACTCGGTGTTTCTTACATACATTTTTGAAAAAAATTCCACCATACATTTAAGCCACACTAAGATGTTTTATTTGGAGCTGTTTTGCAATGATGCTTTAAGTGATGAGAACTCAGCTCTCAGACATGGTGGCGCTGCATAATCATCTAGCTCCAATTTACACTGCTGTTGCATAAAATTGACGGATTAATAAAGGAGGAGAAGTGCCGCTTAATTACAAAACTAAATCTCGATTCAACAAGTATATGGCCTAAACTGAGACACAGATGCATATTTCTCTAAAGGCGCAGAAAACAATGTATGGCAGTTTATATTTCCCATAAAAGTATGGTGTATGCAGATATTTAAACCTTTTTTGATAAAAAAAAAAGAGCCTTTGTTGATAAAAATCAACAAATCCATCAAATGTGTGCGTCCGATTATTAAAATATTTATTTGAGCTCTATTTTAAATTTTTATATCACCCAAACTGGACATGCATTTCTTCTCCATTATGGATGTTCTGACTTTATATATATATATATATATATATATATATATATATATATATATATATATCCTGAATTAAGACGTGCAAACACAAATAGTTTGACCATTTTGGGCATTTTGTTTTGCTAGATTTTTCTACCATGGATAAAAACAATTCAGAGAAGATTTATGTAAAAAATAAAAAAATAAAAAACCCAGAAGAATTAATGCTTGCAAAGAAACTAAAATCTCTTCTCTGAAAAGTGAAGAGCTTTATAAGCTGGAGCTATTGCTGTGGCCATGGCTTGTTGGTTAAATCTTTTCTGGAAAGATCCAAATCCATTCGGGTGTTACAAATTATACAATTTTAAAAATGAAAAAAGCCCAGCTGCCATCAACATCTCTGAGCATCGGTCTCTAAGCTCTCAACTGAACACAAACATCACATGTAAGCAGTTTGTCTCAAAAACGCTGAACTTTCCCTTTATTTTCTCAACTGGGACAAATAGAGGCTCTGTCCTCCTCTTCCTCTGCTGCCAGAATATGGACTCTTCCTCGCACCCTCAGGACGGAGCAGACTGATTGTATCTCATTAAACTCCAACAAGGAGGGACAAAGAGAGCTACTGGCTCTCTTAAGCTTCTCAGCTTCTTCTGCCGCATCCTTTTCTGTTCCAGAGCATGCATGTTCAGACCTAAATGTTGCTGTAACCGCAGAAAGGACAAGCTGGACCTTTTTTTTTTTTTTCTAATCGTTTCTACTCTTTACTGAAGACGCCTGCAGATTTGTCTTTGCAGCTGCATGACTTGATCGTGTAGCTCCAGTTTGTAGCGTTCAGGTAGTTCAGTCGTGTTTGTGAGCTTTGTAAAAAAAAAAAAACGTGTTGTTTACACTTTATCAGCGATATCAGCGCTCCTGTTTGCACTGTACATACTGAAGTTTGGTTTTAGATAAGTTCTTACTAACATATTTATGCTCAAAATGACCACAGATATCTTAAATGTTCAAAACCTTTCCCAGAAGCTTAATCTTAATGTTTGCTGAAAATCAAACCCTTTCATCTGATCTGAAACCACACTCTCTACCTCTTTTTTGTACAGGGGCTTCCAAAGTAAAAAAAAAAAAACATGATGCAGAACAGAAAGCCAATGATTAGAAGAGGCAAGCTGTCCAACCTGAAAATGCACCTTTATTTGGCAACAGTGGCCAAATCAGTCCAAACATCAACATATTTATTAAAGTGAGCATCTCTTAGTGGGTTTACTGCAAATTTGATCATTTGATGAGTAATGTAAAGGTTTCCAAGTAGGCTTATTTCCATTAATAGCTTATTTCCAAAGTCTGTTTGGACTCTAGGATTAAAGGAATATCATGACTGCTTCAATTGATGTGATCAGTGTTTACTCAGGTGGAAAGGTGACAGTTTATTTAATTCAATTCAGTTTATTTATATAGCGCCAATTCACAACACATGTCATCTCAAGGCACTTTACAGTTCAACCAGATCATACAGTCGAATTAATTCAAAATTTTCTATCTAAGGAAAACCATTTGATTACATTGACTCTGATGCAATCCCTCACACTAAGCATGCTTGTAGCGACAGTGG
>NW_015152030.1:36250-48862 GCF_000732505.1 Cyprinodon variegatus | reverse complement strand
GTAATGGTCTCAGCTGTTACATGTGGATCTTTGCATGTCTTATTTAACTTCTGTTGGTCATATCAGATAAAGTAAAAGGTGCAGGGCGTTTGAATCCCACAAGGATCCTCAGACATGGGCTCAATCTGGGCGGATATATTCACTGCAGAATGTTTCAGGAAGGATTTTGCATCAGATGTAAAAGTAAAGATTAGCTGATAGAAAACAATATTCGCTTCTTGTGTTCTTTATTCACAGTCAAACACTGTCCATTCTTTTTATTATTTAAAACAAAAAAGGGATTATTATTGCTGTTATTTTCATTTATTTCATAACCATCATGGTAAAACTGATTACACAATCTTTGCACTCTTAAGTTTAACATATCAAAACCAGCTCCTACAATTATGTTAAAATATAAGAACGTAGACAAAATTAGAAAACAAATTCTTGAAAATACATAATTAAAACCTTGTTACTTTCAGTGACTTCACAGGGGACAGAGGCAGCTAGTGCTGCATATGTCTTGATTAACTAATTACCTACAGAGTGAGCACCTCTGCCAAAAAATGATGTTCTTCCACTGCTATGGAAGATGCAGTCATGTATTAAAACAATGTTAGAATATAAACACTCCTTAGAGAAATTTCTGTTAATTAGTCCAAGAAAGGTTTATGGAGATTGCTAAGGTTCTTCATTTTACTGAGACAGAACATCCACAGGTGAAAAAATTCAGAGCTCTGACTCAGACAAGTTAGGTTTGCAAAACTGCATCTAAAAGAAGAGAAGATGAGACCAAAGTACAGATGTTTGGCCATTACTCACACCATCATGTTTGCAGAAAATAAAGGACAACATTTATGGACAATTTTCTTTTTCCACAACTTTGTTCAGCCGTAATATCCAGCAAGAGTCAGTCCTCTATGCAGACTCTCTTTCTATAAACTCTTCCTTCTTGGATCGTTCCACACCAGAGTGAAGATGTGGAGTTCCAGGCCGAAGCTGATAGCTCCCACACTGAGGTGGCGCTGTAGCCCTGGTCTGACTTCATCCAAGGGCCCTTAGCACCTGATGATATTACTGGCATGTCATCAATCCACCACAGAACATGTTGCCAAGGTGAGGCCAGTCCTTTAAGGAGGCAGACCAGGAGGCGTGGAGATTCTGGATCTTCTGAGAAATGTTTTGATCTTAATATCTGTATTGACGGAGCACCAGAGGAACCTAAAAGGTAGAAAATTAGTTAAGGAATTTCTGCCAATAGTTTTTTCAATGCCTTTCTTATTTTCAAGAAAATACTCTAATGAAGAAATTCAACCAAGTCTACACAAATCATCTTCAGGAGTTCCTTCGGTTGCAGAAGTAACAGCAGCGCCCTTTCATTCAACTTTAATAGCATCTGTTTTTCCTTGCTGTTACTGATTGTCTATCGTATTTGAAATATATATATGAAATTTAATTAATTTGTCTTCTCTTAAATTGTAGTTATTATGTTTATAAGCTGCTGCTGTTCGAAGTAGGAAAACTCACATTCTATATTTGAGTAAAATTAGATGTGCAAAAGAAGACTATGGTTAAAGTTTAAGTACTTACTGGGCTTCTTTACCTATGTTTAACTGAAAAGACTACAGGTTTTACATTGTGCTTGTGTATGAAAGTGAAATGATACAAAATCCTTTTTAAAAGCAGTTAAGCAATTAGTTTATTTTCACCTTTCTCTCACTGTGTTGATAGAAAGAAAATAACAGCACTGACCCTGACTAGTTTTGTTCTACAGACATGATAATATAGATGAAAGTAAACAGAACTCCTTCATAAATTGCAGAATATTTTCATGGCACTGGCATTCACAGCATTAAATGTGCAACTAGCACCGGAATCATAATTAACGTGTAAATCTAAAATCTAACAAAGGAAGAAGCAGCTATTACATCATGTCATTATGAATATCTAAACACATAACGAGCCAGTTTTGTGGAAGTAAAGAGTAGAAAGTACCGTTATTTGTGTTCAAATGAAATGAATAAAATAAAAACTAAAGCAGATATTGAAAAAACTACTTAAATAGAGTTACTTGGTCTAACTCCTGAAGAATGATATTGAAAAGCTGATTATTGTCTCAGAGAAAAAAAATCTCTGTTGTATACCTGCTGTTGTGTTTCTCAGAGGAAGGAAACCTTTTGTTTCTCTCCTGACGTTCACTAGGAGATACGTTCCATCACTGAACACCATGGAGAATTGGACTGACTGTCTTGTTGGTAAAGATTCAACAGTCCAACACCTTCAGTACCAGAATACAGAGGGATGCATTTAACCAGGATGTATAAATGAGGTGTTTGACAGCAGCACTTCACTCTGCAGAATCTCACCCAAGAAGCATGATGAAGATCTTGAGAGAGTCCATCCTGAAGAACAATCCTCCTTGTTTCCTTCTATCAGACAAGTAAAGATAATTCTGAACATTAGATAGAGTCCTTCAAATATTATTTTAGAACGTTACAAACACACAAAGCGAGGGTTAATGATCTAGAAATGGACCATTATGATCTAATGGTCCATTTTCAGGCCTGTGTTGGGCACATTAATCAGCTGGTGCTTCTGTAAAGAACACCAGAGGGTATCAGTAATGAGCTCATGAGAAGAGAGACAGCATTATGTTCTTCAGATGTTTTTTAACAGTAAATTAAAAAGAAGACTGGAGCACAGCAGAGTCAATGACTCCCTCCTACATGGAATAAACAGCACTAAAAATGCTCACATTATGTTCCTGCATGAGAGTGGGTGGTTGCATAATGCAGTTATCCTTGTGAAGTGGACCCTTCAACAAAACGATGCAACGAGACACATGGCATCTGTTTGCAACAACATAATACTGTGATTCAACTGTAATATTTATCAAACGCTACCAAAGCTGTGTTTAACCTTCACTCACTGTTTTATCTGACTGACAGTCGCTCCTTAACTGCCAGATAACTACCTGCTCCACTCCAGACAAGTGATCCTCGCAACTAATATCTTTTTCTCTGAATCTCATGTCTGGATGTGGTGAAAATTACATTAAAACTGGACAACTCTCTATGAGTGCTGAAAGGTTTTTAGTACAGCTGTGTCTAAAAGATAGAACCACTGAAGAAGAAGTTTGTTTTACTGTAGATGCAGTGGAAGCATGATAATTAATAACTTGCTCTGGAGTTAAATTTTAAATTGGGGTCTATAAGCCTCCATTTAGGTTATTACACCTGGAATCAATCAAATAAAATATAAATAGCGATCCATCTTTAAAAAATGATATCAAAAAAATTAAGGGTTTCTTTTAAAACATTAATTTAAAGAAAACAACTAATTTATGTTTAAAATATATGTTATCAGTCATGTTTATGTTTAACAACTTATCAAAGAAAAATATGCATATTTGTAAAAATAAAACAACTTATTTTTTTCCCTTCAAAAGATTCATCCTTTTTCTTTGAAATCAATTTTACTTCATTAAAAATTTAATTTCAACTTTAAAACGTAACCCTTAATTTAGAATTATTTAGCAGGAAATAATTTTGATTTAGGTCTACCAACAAAACATTTTAAGTAAAGGTTAACAAAAATAATAGACAAAAATAGTCCATTGCTAAACCAAACACATGAAATTAATATTTGTTCTTTTAATATGTTTATAGAATTGAAAAATCTTTTTTATAAAAACCATTTAAATTCACAGTTTCTCCCAAAAAAAATTTATAATCCTAGTTAATATATCCCTAGTGATGTCCAATACATGCTACAAATTATTATTATAATCACAAATATGATTGTTTTACCTCAGATGTTGGTTGAGGGTAGTTTGCAGCAGATCCACTGCGTGTTGTTGCTCCTTATCAGTGAAATCAGGAAACCTTTAGTAGTTCTGGGAAAAAGAACCGTCAGAAACCACTGGAGCAGAACGCCATCAGTCTCCAGAGGAGGCAAACTGTCCTGGGATCAAATCGACTGTTGGTTCTGTCAGTTGGTGAAAAGCAGAAAAACAGGAAATTTTCTCACTGATGTTGATTCCACTGGTTTTGAAAAAATAAAATGAATAGAATTAAGTTTCTTGAAATATTCCTTATGTGAATAAAATACTTTTCTAGCTGCCATAGTCCTTTTGTTTTAGCCTTTTGTGTTTAATCTGATTTTTTTTCTAATTGTGAAAGAGACTGATAAGCACAAGCACAGCAGATAAAGAACAAAAAAACAACAACTAAATTATCCAAACAGTTTAAACAGTTTAATATTTCCATCTTTTTCTTTTATTTGAATGAACCAAAGATAAATTATAGCCATGAGGAAGTGTGAACTTTAGTTGGGCTGTTGCAACATTTTCATGCCAGCCATTCTGTTTTACTGTGGCTGGGATCACAGCGCAGATTTGGAACAAATTAATCTGACACTAATATTATCTGTTAACTTAAGGTCTGAAAGAGATTTTATTCAGTTTCTAACACCGAGGATGCGGTAGGATCCATCACTGGAAATATTAGCAGGTATTGACATGCCAGTTACAGTATATGTGGAGAGCCTAAAGCAGCATAACTACAGTACAAACAGAGCCCAGGATAATATATGGATAGCTACTCTAAACATAAAGTTTATAAAAAGGAAAACTTTGAGCCTAGTCCTAAAAGAAGACACGGTCTCTCCCAGTTTTAGTCCATACATTATGGTCCAGCCTTTAGGGAATAATTATGTGGACCAGCGTGTCAGTGACCCTCCTGCACAGGATTTTCCAATTTTGCAACATTTCAGAGGTGAAGGAAATCCAAACAAGCTGTTTAATGTAGGATTTAAAATGCAAGGTTTGATCAATAGCAAAAATCTTTTACTTTATTATCAGAGGCTAAGATGAGAAGACTGACTAAGCTGCTTCTTTTTTAGTCTTTGTTCCAAAGATGACAACTTCTGTTATATCTATATTTTAAAGCACAAACTGTCAATTAATCTTGGACTTTATGCCTTTAAGATACCAGGAGTCTATCCATTGGGTTTATATTCATCAGGATTTATTGACAAGTAGCCTATAGCTCTGAGTATCATCAGCATAAAAGGGAAAATGAATCCCTAACTGATAGTTTAACTTATTGGAAGGGTATATTCTGTATATAGGAGTTTTAGCCATTTGCACTAAACCCTACAGTACTACATAAGTGACATTGAAGTTTAATAATTAACATGAACGGACAGTAGCATGAACAATAGTAATGCTCCCTTAATTCCTATAGCATGTTTAAGGTTTTATGAGTGTATAATGATGGACTGTATCACATGCAGCACTGAGGTAAAACAGGAAAAGTATAGACACAAGTTCACTATGTGAAGACATGAGAATATCATTAGTGACTTTCCCCAGTGCTGTTTAGATGCTATGCAGGGGCGGTTTTAGGAAATTTGGGGCCTATATATTATCCAGTTACAGAAATTTTAACAGAATAGACTTACATTATTTGTTCTATGTTTTGTCCCTCTCTTCTCGACTCTTTTCTTGTTTTCCTCTCTATGTTTTGTACTCAACTGACTTTTCCTGCTGTTTTAAACGGAAGAAAAACGTTTTTCATGGGGGCTGAGACACACTTGATATTATGAGCATTCTGATGGCATTTAGCGAAAGGATTTTTATCAAAAACATAATTAATTTGCACAAATAAGGAATATTTGTATTAACCATACACGTAAACAGAGTTTTATGGGCCCCCCAGGAACTTGGGGCTTTAGGCAAGTATTTCTAATGGTAAATCCCCCATCTGGTGCTATGATGAGCTCTAAAGTCTGAAAGTCTTTTGAAGACTGAAACTCTTCAAAAAGGTCCTTAAGATGTAAGTGTTCTTACAATTGATTACATGAAGAATTTTAGATAGGAAAGCAAGGTTAGATATGGTTCCTAAATTTATAGTTATTTTGATCAAGAGAAGGTTTCTTTATTGAAGGTTTCTTTAAATTAACCTTTAAAAAGACTGTACTAGCAGTAGATTAATCTGATTTCAACTGGGCTGGAAATCAATAAATATTTTGGTTAGGATTTAGTGTAATATACAAGTGGAAGGTTTAAATGAAGATGATGATATTGATAACTTAGAAAACGTAACTATATCAAAACAGTTCAAACACAGTTGTTTCCATAGTTACCTCTAAAGGTGACTAATTTTCTAAGCATCAATTAATCAACTCCATAAAAAGGCACCGATTTGAAATAGAATCTGTGTTTAGATCTGTGAAAAAAAAATCACAATAAATTATTTTAAATGCATTTATATTTTACTATCACTCATGAGCCTTCAAAACAAGGTAAATCATATGTGTTTATATGTGTTTATTTATTGACTTTTGTCACCTCAACCATGTACTTCAGGGTATACAACAGTAAAAAAGGTTAAAGTATTAGAAGAGGGAGCCATTTTGTTTCTCCAGCACTCATAAAACAATAATACAGGATCACACAGAGAGCCTGCCTAACAAAAGTCAGTGTATAATATGCCAAAAAAGACACACAGAGAAAAAAAAATCCTTTACTAAAATAAAATCTGTAAAAAGCAACCTTTTCTTTTATCTACAGCTGATTAAGCCTTAAAAATTATTTTCACTCATTTAAAAGAAGACCGATTCAAAATGTCTCGCCTCTTTCTTTGTAGGTTGCAGCAGAGTAAACATGGTTAAAACGCCACAGTCCTTTCTTAATAAATCAGTTTCACCTCCTGTTACCAGCATGATTCTCTCTTTCTCATCTAGTTTAAATAAAAGCCCTTTTTATCAAAACCGGACTAAGCAACAAAGAAGGAATGACATTTTGGCCCAAATAGAGCTATGTTCTAGGAGCAAGTAAAAACAAAATACAAACTTTATTATCAGGAACTGTAAAAACATGTTTTAAAGCCATTCATTATATGACATCTTATCTTTTTGTCTTCTTAACTTAAGGATTCTCTGGGCCTGGTATGGGGCTGATTCATGACTGAAGAAATCATTCATTGGTTCTCTCTCAGGTTGTGTGCTTTTCAGTTCTTGCCATTCTCAGAGCCATTACTGATGCCGCAGTAATAAACGGCTGAGTCGGTTTGTTCGGAGCCCCGCAGCAACAATGACCCATTGGCTGCAGTAGAGACTTTATCCGGACTGACGCCATCTCCGTACCTCACGATGGAGCCGTTAACAGGGCTGAGGCTGAGCAGCAGTGTGGGTCTGTGACCTGCTGTCTTCCTGTACCAGCTGAGGGTGGCCAGGCCAGCTGTAGGGGAGGCTGTGGTTCCGTTGTACCTGTCCACTAGGGGGCACTGCAGTACGGCGTCCTCCCCGACTCCAACCAGGATGGTGGATTCCGGCAGGGTGGCTGCCTGCTGCTGTAAACCTTAAACACAAAACCACTGAAGCTAATTTTTCTGTGGCTACTGTATAAACAAACAATAAGAAATAAAATCAAACAAAAAGACAATAAATGAAAAAACAAAAAACACTTAAGATAAAAGTCAAAAGTTGAATTTTTAATTTGAAAAAAAGGGAATTTTAAAGACATCAAATTTCAAAAATTGCTGCAACTAAAATGTTTTTATCTTGTGCAATTTTTGTCTTTAAATCTTATGCAGTTTCTAAATATGAAGTTAAAGCTGAAAAATAAGCATCACAGATTTTTATTTTGAGAAAACTGGTCGATATACCAAAAATACTGAAATAATATCTTTTCTGTTCATTTTCCAGATTTTACATGAGGAGTTCTATTTTTCAAAAAACTTTCAAACATAAAACAGCTTAAAATGGTACAGCTCAATTTTATTTTGAAGTCTTTGGTATCCAAATAAAGAAAAAGAAATTTTAATTATTTTTGTTGGTAAAATCAGACTCACCTCTGAGATTGAAGAGAAGGATCACAGAGAGCTGCACATACAACATCTTCATCGGACCGAGTGAGGAAGTTGATCTGATCGTGCTGCTGTTTTTCTTCATCAACCCAGCAGAGCGTTTCATTTAAAACAACAGAGTTAGATAAACATCATGCAGAACAAAGGGGGCTCTGTTTTCCCAGGTTCAAGCCTCATTGTTACCTTATGCATTAACTGCAGACACTTCAGCTGTTGTTTTTGCACAGTTTTTTGGAAACATTTGCTGAATTTCCTGAAATGTGTTGCCTTCAGTTGTTAAAGTAAAACACCTGCTTTTCCACCAAACAGTTGCAGCTTCAGCTCTTAGAATATCAGGATCTAAAGTGTTTTGAATTATATTAATTTTATTCTCCCTGTTTTTTTATCTGTTTACAGTATATTGTTAGCAGATAAAGTTTTTCCAAATGTAAGTTCCAAAAGAAGAGTTCAAGCCTTTGCTAGAGGAAGACATAAGTTGATTTGATATGCAACTTCAGCAGATCTGAGTGTTAGCCAAACATTACTTTACTCTTCAGTTTTCCTTCTTGGTCTCTTTTATACAGATTATATATTTTAATGCTCCTTCACTTAAAGCCCTAGGTGATTAATTAGAAGGTGATTTCCTAATTCTTCAAAGTCAGTCAGCTTGTTTACTTAATAAAGAAATGTCTAATCAATCTGTATAATTTGATTGAAATGTCTCTTCAAAATCCATTGAGATCAAATTATTTTCTGAATTGGGGTAATATGAATAAACAGAATTGAATTGACACTTATTGTTCTTTGTGTTCTGGATGGACTACAGCGCTCCTAGACTGCAGGTTTTCTGGTTGTTCTTAAAGGTTCTCCAAATGTAATGGGAAGCAAATCTTTTAAGTGATCCTGTCCTGTAGAACCAGCTTCCAGTCTTAGTTTTTCAGACAGATACCAACGGATTTTAAGACTAGGCCTAAAACTTTTTTCTGTTGGAGTGGCTCAGGTTTTCCTGAACTGTCTCATTAGTTATGCTGCTATAGGCTTAGGCTGCTGGAGGACCTAAGTACCACTTTCGTTTTCATACTACTTCCGACTTATTATTTACGGTTAAGCTTTATCGTAAGGTGTACTTTTTTTGTTTTTGTTTTTCCATGTTTGATAGTCACCATGGTAGAGGAGTGTGCCAAGGTAAAACTACTGCAGGCCCTGATTTGATCGTTTTTCTCTATAGATGACACAGATGGTCATGTCTCTTAATATATAGGCCCATCAAACTCCATGCCAAAGCCAGAAAAGGAGCTAATGCTGCCTTCAATCAAACTTTATTTTTCATCCCATTGTTATAACAAACAGCTCAGGACTAGTTTTGCTTAGACCGATGAAACCTCTAAAAGAGATACTGCCCTCATTTACTCTTTAGTTTTTTCCACATAGAAAGGATTTCTCCATTGGTGCTTCTTTCTGCATCTGCTGTTTTTTTTACTGTAAACCTCCAGTTTGCTCACACTGTCCAATGTTCTGCTGAATGTTTATAACTGTGAAAGGCTGTGATTATCTTCTGCTGTCACCGCATACTAGCTCAGTTATGAAGGGTTGCTTTAAAATTCAAAGTCTAATTCAATTTATCTTTAGCTGTTACATTTTCTTGATCGAGAAGAAGGATTTAAGGGTCTTTTGTTTTTTTTTTTTTACCTTTTTTACCAGGATGTCCTATTGACAGTCCGAATCTCTTTTACAAGAGAGACCTGACCAAGGTAGCAACTAAATTGCAACAAAGGTATGCATACACAATAAACATCAAGTTACATTTTGCTATAAAAGAATGTGAAAAAAAAAACTAGTGCATGTCTCCATCACAATATTCTTTACATTAGTTTTAATGTAAATAATGGAGATAAGGGTTTCTAACTTTAGCTCTTTCTGTAGATCATTCCAGTCCCAATGTTTTTCTGAATTTGGTTGCATTGCGACAGAGATATAAAAGCAACCACTTTGAGGAACATAGTGAATACATTCCATAGCTAATAGAGAGGAATTCACAGAGGTACAGTGGAAGTTTGCCAGGCATAGCTTTATTGTGAATTGGTGCTGTTTAAAACAACCTGAAGTGGATTTAAATATCGAATAAACTACCTGTGGTCTGATTCCCTTAAACTAATAAAACTGTAAAAAACTGCTGGAAAGGAACAATTTGCTGTCACTGCACTTGAAAATCAGGGTGATTCTAACTAATGCTGACATATACTCCAAGAAATATTTTCCTGCCTTGACTAGATAAAACATGTAGATTCTATGATTCCACAGCAGGGGGTGGTGTGTACCTCCATCATTGCTCTGCCTCCAATCTCTTGGACATAAAAACCAAACAAATTCATATAGCATCGAAACATTTATTTAAATGTAGTTAAATTCAGTATTTCTTACTTATTATATAGTATATTATCATTTATTTTTTAACATAGATAGGTTGAAACTGTCTTTCTTTCTGCAGTTCATAGCACAATACTGCAATTGGTAGCAACTTGTACATACAACATTCTGCTTAAAGTATTTATATCTTTGTTTTCTTTGTTTTTACATTATATAATAAAATATTTTATTTGAATTTGTGTCAAGATGTTTAATTAGTTTTTTTTTAATGGTACAAAAGAACAGACAGAGGAAAGATAGCTGCTAATGTATATAAATGTATGAATATCTTGCTAAATATTTCTCTCACTGATTAAATGTAGGTTAACCCTAGCAGCGGCATTATTTCTATGGATATTAATGAAACAGACAGATTCACACACACTACAGTCTGTCCAACTATTTAGAAAGGGCAACTGGGTTACAAATTACTACTATTTCCTCTGTGGTTCCTCTTCCTTTTTTTGAAAACCCGAATTAATTATTTTTCGTGACATCATGGATTTTCACTTTATGCTTAACTTCTGCAGTATCTACTAATGTTAAAACAGTATAGATTAATTCTTAAGTGTTTATTATATGGCATCAGGAAAAAACAAATGTGAACCTTGAGCATATATTATGCTCCACAGGTGCATAGCGGTTGAATGTTTTCATTCACCACCGGCTTATATAAAACTAAACAAGTGCATTTAATGTTCCATGTGTACAATTCAGTGACCATTAGTGCAGCTGAGTTGTGTGAAGCTGACATCTCAGCCACGTAAAAAATAAATAAATAAATAATAACTTGGCTAATAGACTGAATGGTTAGTGCTTCATCAGTGCAGGTTTCTGCTGTTTTTGTTTCAGAGATGTTAAAGATAATTTTCTAGGTTATCCAGAGGTCACCAACCCCCCATGTTAGCTTCAAACTGAACCAAAGTGGTCTACTGTTTGAGTGCCACTTTTGTGCGGTTGTATTGTTTTTGTTTTTAAGATAAATGAGGCTCCCCTGCTACTGGGGTACCAGAGGTGGGAGGAGTGCAAAAAAATGAAAGTGAAGTAAAAGTACAGTAGCTTAGATACAAATGCTACACACTTCCGAACAAACTTCTGAGCCATGGACGTAATTTTTAGGGGGGACAGGGGGGACATGTCCCCTGCACTTTTTCATATGACCGTTTTGTTCTCCTGCAACTTTTACTGTCTAAAAACAATATTACCTACAGTTCACAGACTTTTCATCGAGCACAAGGGACCAAGCAGAAATCCGCAGCTCAAGCTGAAGCCCACTTTCACTTTAGACCGCCCACACGCTCCTGATTGGCCCACCGTCTTTTCTTGTGTGATTGGCTCTCGCCGCTGTCATTCCTGAGAAGCTCACTTTACAAACATCTGATACTCCACTGAATCGGGTCTGTGATTGGATGGACAGACACATTGAAGTTAGCCATATTATAAAGTACTTGAGTCCCCCGCCCCTCTTCTGAAATCAACATTTCATCCATGCCCTGAGCCATCCTGAGCCACTCATATTTGGTGTTATACTGCAGCTAAAATTTTTTTCTGGTTTTAAACAAAGTATTTTTTGTCACATTAAGTAAGGCAGTAAATAGATAGCAAATATTTAGTTTAGACATTTCCAATTTATTATTTGAATCGTGGTACTTTTAACAAGGTTGAGTTGTGGGTTACGCTTGTATTGCCTGAGTGAAAGCTGATAATATTTACTGGACATAATGTTTTAATGGACAAGTGACACACACACACACACACACACGCACACACACACATCCAACTTTGTTTTGATGATATTTGGGGACATTTCATTGACTTGCATTCATTTTATATGGCCTATCCCAGACCCTTACTCCTACCCTTACCCTAACCCTAACTATTACTAAGATGTACCTAATCCTAACCTAAACTGAATTTACACCTTAGTCCTAAACCTAACCCCAACTCAAAGAGCAGAACTTTACCATATAGGGACCAGTTGAATGTCACCATATCTACCTGTAAGTCCTCGCATGTAGGATATTTTTCAAAATACTTCCCTTACATTGTAGGTAAAGCAAGACCACACACACACTCACACACACACACCCACACTATTTTAATCTGTCCAAGTATGACTGTTTGCTTTCTGTGCATTTCACACCTGCAGTGTAGTAGGTTTACAAGCAGGGTACAGTAAAATAGGGTGATGCCAAACGTAATCATTTTGGAATGATACTCCATGTTGACCACTTTGAAAATTATTATTCAAAAAATTAAAATTAATATTTTTCCACATGTTTTTTTTTCTAAGTATTTACATTTAAAATCCATCTCAAATTATAACATTTCAATTTAAAAACAGTAGTCAGCTAAAAGAAAGAAATTAAACTAT
>NW_015152030.1:12546-36057 GCF_000732505.1 Cyprinodon variegatus | reverse complement strand
AGAGAGAGTGAGAGAGAGAGAGATATGCTTCATTTCAAATTTAAACTGTTACACTTCATCCTGCTGTTTTCTGATTCTAAAAACGGAAACATTAACAGTTCACCTCTGACCTCAGCTGAATACACATAACTCTTGTTTGGACAAGAGAATGGGTCTGAAAAAGTCAGCAACACATTTTATTTGTTTAAAATTCCCTGATTGTGGCTGGAAAGCAATGAAATGACAAACTGTTTCCTGCTGATGGCTGCAACCACTGTGTTAACGTCTCTGTTAAGTTTGCAGTTCATATTTCTCCAATTAATCTTTGCAGGGATTTGCATCACTTTTTGGATGAATCAGTGTTTTCAGTCTGAAGTTGAGCAAACTTAGCTTTGAAACACTCTGGACTGGATTGAAAAATAATGTAAACCATCAGAGAACCAGAATCTGTCTTGTTGTTCGGTTTTCTCAGGGATCTCCATCCATGCTTGGTGTGGCAGTTAGATCAGGCTAGGCTGGATGAATCAGGAACTCCCTCAAAGGTGCTGGAACAAATGAGACATTTTTTAAGGGATGCAGTCTGGCTATTTCCACAAGGCACTAGAGCTCCACCTCCATCCCTAGCTGAGGGTTGTGTGGTACTCTGTGGCAGAGGTTGGTTGGCAGTGTTGTGCAGCCGCTGGCTGCAGTTCAGGAAACACTGAGAGCTGCAGCGCCATGCCTCTGTTTCTGTTCGTCTCTAAGTTTCATTTCTTCCTCTGGAATGTGATGCAGAGTTCATGCAGGTTCAAGGCCTGAACGAGTGGGAAATAGAAACAGAAAGCGTCAGTGTCCTGTGTACACATACCCGAGTCACCCCCCCAAACACACACACATACACCCCCACACACACACCCCCACACACACATACACACCCATGTACAAACACCCACAAGCAAAGCTTTTTTGTGTGTGTATATCTAATGCTGATGTTGTAAGTTTACCGCTGAAAACTGTTTCCCCTCTGGGGTTGATAACACGCAGGGGCGGGAAAAGGGTGAGGTTTTGGGGTGCGGCACTGAATGGGGGCAGGAGCCGGTGAGGCGGGGGCAGGACAAGAGGTGTTTTCCTCTTGTCCCCCAGTGTGAGAGCTCCTCCCTGTCCTGTCCTTGCCTGCTCTGAAGGGAAACTCCAGCTCAGTCAGACCTGAGGGACTCAAAGAGAGCAGCTGTTGATCCTCGTCTTCTCTACCTCCTGTCTCAGGTGTGCACTCATGGAAACCCAGTCAAAAAAATCCAACAAAGTCCAGAAAGTGGTGATTGGGCTGCTGACCATCTGGTCCCTCATCGCCATCATCATCTTGGTGGTGTGGGCTACATCACCAGACCTGAAGGGCTCAGCCCAGTGCCGCAGAGAGCTGAAGGAGATGACAGAGAAGCTGGAGGGGGCCAAGGTGGTGCATGGCAAAGACAAGGCAGCCCTGGAGGAGAAGGTGCTGGAGGCCAGGGAGGAGAAGGACAAATTGAAAAGGGAGATCCTGCTGCTGCTGGGACACCTTAACGCCACCAATGCCACGCTGGAAGCGTGCCAGCAGAAAAATGTAAGTGCTGATTTACTTCAATCTGTCAAAACGCAGAAACAAACACTCCAATTTGGATGAAATAGGAATTATTACTACTACCTCAGAGCTGTGTTAAACCTAAGCACAATCTTAAGTTCCAGTTTTCATTTCTTTACATTGTCTTTATATTTATTTAAAGCAGTGAAGCTTTCTAGTAATCTTGAAAATCGGTCTTAATACTTGGCTGGATTTTCTTAAAGACATTGACTCTTTTATTTAGACTATTTCTCCTTATCATTTATATTTAATTCAGCATCCCGGACATTTTTGATTAGGTTGTTGGTCCTTTTCTTTCACACATACAAACAGTGTAAAAGCAGATAAACAAGAAAATATCAGATTTTTACCTCCATTATAAAGCAGTATGTTTTTATGCCTCGTCTCTTTTGGAAAACAGTTTTTTTTCCCCAAAGTCTGAATCAACAGCATAATTTGTACAATAACATTTAGAATGGCCTTTGCTTATATATATATAGTGCCATTTATATGACACTTTGAAAAAGAAAAAAGAAAGGTGTTGTCCATGGCCATATAGATAGCTGTTTGAACCACAGACTCTACTGACATCAAGGGTTACATTAGAGTTCCATCAACCTCAAGTTGCTTTTTCTGTAAGTCATATTAGTAGAAGCACAATTCAAAGTGCTGTACATGAAAAGAGCAAAAAAAAAAAAGAAAGCACAGAGAACAGTATATCACAATGCCATAAAATGTTAGAGATAAAACTATACATAAATCTAAGGAATTGAAGCACCTCAGAGTGAAGGGATGAGACATTCTGCTGTATATTAATGTCATGCTAGGCCATGCAGAGGCTCTGTCTGCACTGATGTAAATGGAATGTACCTCAGCAAGTTTTGCATTTTTACCCAATTGCAGTGAAAAACCAATGCTACAATCCTTACTGCTGACTTTTTTCTTTCATTTATTAGGTTTAAATGGATGGAGCCACAATTATTGCAAATGTAATAAATCAAGTACCAGTTGATTAAAAACAGGTATAAATGTTAATAATTTCTGCTCCATTTAGATGGATGATCAACTTTTAGGTTTCGCTTTTGTTTGTTTTTTGGCAGTCGGTATTTTTGCCTGAGGTGCACTGATTTCCTCCTGATATAAAGTTCATTGAAACTTGTGGTTTTGGTTGCCAAACAACCAACAGAATTGCAATACTTTCCTTCTACATCCTGAGCTCTTTCTATCAACCTAAAGTCTGGTTTAGACAAACAAGGTAAAAGCAAGGTAACTGAGTACTTGAACTAGACAGGGCCAAACATATAAACTAAATGAGGTGTGAAATTAAAGTAGTAAAGCAATGGCTTAGATAAAGAAACTTTCTGGATTATGACATTAGCTTGACTAGAAGCAAATGTACTCATAGTTGTCATACTGTACTTCAAGGTATAGAGCAGAAAAAGTACCAGTGTTTTGTAGTTTTATTTTTTAATAGTACTGAGGTAAATATAACTATTTATGTACTAGGAGTCCTTTAAAATCACTTACCTTGGGGTGTTGCTATGGTGTGGTAGTAGAGTGCATGACCCTTATATTGGCTATCGCAAGTTTGAGGCTGTCAACCCCCTCTCTTGTAATCCTCTTTCCTATATGCTGATGAAGATTCTCAGTCATCCAGGTCATAGTCATTCTGTAAAAGTTCAAAAAATCCTCTGGACTTGGTTTCCAAAGTTTGAAGATGTTTCGCCACCTCTCCAGGAAGCTTTCGCAATTCAAATGTCTGAATCCTCTTTCCTAATATAATAAAATAAAGGCTACTAAAAAGCCTGTTTTTTATTAATTCAATAACATTTTTCAAGAAACTGTTCCTTCTGGTCGGTCTGAGAGGGGTTAGGAGCTTTTATTTGATGCCTGTCATTCATAAGTCCTTTTATACTAGTCTTGAGGGGTAGAAGGAGAAAGGCTGTCCTCTCTGATACTCATATGACAGCAAAGGTTTGTCTAGATTTGCAAACCTATCTAAAGTAGAGATGTTAGGTAAAATTAGCCTGGTCCACGTTTGGTGAAAGCCAAACACAGCACATGAGCAGAGACACCTAATCTCAGCTGTAAGGCATAGTGGTGGAGGGCTGATCATTGGAGTTTATGGTGCAATCACCAGGAAATATTCCAGCTATGGGGCTTACCAGGAACTGCTCTGCATACCAGAGTAAATCATCATTCCATCAACATGATTTCTGAAGCTCAGTCCGAACTGGGTCATGTTGTAGGAAAAATTCAAAGTGTCAATTGAGCTCCTTTTTGTGTGCTCTGCCTAAAGCATTCGCTCAGGCGGATTTACACCTGCTAGGCCAAGCTTTGAGAATGAAGCCATTGAATTTTAGGTCTTGGTAGGGTTATTTTGGTGGCTGCATCTGTTGGTAGTACTGCTAGTCTCTTACTTCTTACAAATGGTGTTTGACTGGCATGACAGTTAGGAATGCTCTGTGTAGTGAGAACAGGGCTGATCAGAACAGATCGGGTGATTGTTATGCTGTGACTGTTCTCATTTCTGCAGAAATCATTAAGATGCCTATTGAATGACAATCGTCAATCACTTTGCATACTAAGCTGCTTTAACCTAAGGTTAAACTTTTTCTACAAGCAGGTGAATGACTGATAAAGTCAGACATTGAAGGACATTTGCTGCCAAATGTGTTTCTACAAGCTGGATAATAAACCTGCTGTGATATGAAAACCCTGAAATAGAGTCTATTTACTACTTAGTCTCAATGGTTTCCATGGTTCTGGAAGTGGTCGCTTGTTTCCCTATAACATTTAATCAGCTGATGTGAATCTACTACAGCTTTGTCTCATAAGACAAACTTGATTATTTCAGTGCCTCATGTTGTTATTGTGAAGAAGAAATGTGTTTGCAGCTCAGTTTTCCCACAATCGAGGAGCAGCAACTTCCAACATATGACAGTCTGATCAGCAGAAACTGATCTTCCACCTAACTAGCATTGGGTTGCACCGTTTTGACTAATGTGAGAATGAAGCAACAAAAGCTTTGATCTATTCATTTATTTATGGTGGTCTTTCAGCTCTTTTTTTCACTCTTTAAGGTTTGTTTTGAGTGTTTTAGATTGATGTTTAATCCAAACTCTTTCTATCCAACTGTGAAGAAACGTCTCAGTGCTGATTTGTGATGCTCTGAGAGCCTCAACAAATTGTATTCAAATGAACCCTTCAAATGAATGTGACACAACTGGTTTCAATTTAAAGATCGATTTGCTGCCAATGCATCTATTTTTCTCAACCTAACTGGTAAAATGAAAACCATACTCCTCTGGAAGCAGTGTTTAAAGCAGATAATTATAAATCAGATCTGCAGAAACAGTAAGTAGGTTCATCAGCTTTCTGCATATTTCAGAGTTGTGATAGAAACCACGCAGGACGTCCCACTCCCTGTTTTTTCCACCACTGGGAGACTCCATTTTCCCTCTTGTTCTTGGACTTTCTGCTCCCAGCTTTTCCAGCTACAGATCCTCTGAAGAGTTGGCTGGAAAAAGTGAGTGCTTGCCTCCTGCTTTTGTGGTTCTTAGTGAGTCACTCCTCTTCTTCCTCCTTTTCTTCACCTCTTCCTTACTGCTAAGTTTTTCCCTCTCAGGCTTCTCCCCTCCCACTAATCTAGTAAAATATTTCAGGATTTGGAAAACCTCAAGCACTGTTGCCAGCATTACTGTGGATTCTGGATAAACATGAATATTTTTGAAAGAGAATATATTAAATTAATGAAAACACTGAAGAGTAATGCTACGTTTTTCTGTACTTCAGCTTAAAATATTCTTGATATTTGTGTGGTTGAAAAGTCAAAGCTGGATCTGAAAGTCTCTGCAGATTCAACAAGCCACAGATGAGAATGTTCAAAGTCAGATAAACTGATTCTCATTCAAACAGAACCATTGGAGCTCTAATGTCCCTGCAGGGGTTGGCCTCTGACAAACCTAAAGCTGCTTTTATAAAGTTATTAACACATCCATTTATAAATAATAATTTGGAAAAGGATTTGCTCCTTGCTAATTTCTTATTCCCATCTTGTAACAGAAAGGCTCCAGTGTTGAAATTAGTTTAAATAAGATAGTATGAAGAACATTTTAAAAAATATTTTTAAAATTATGATTAACTAAATTAAGAGAAAAAAACCTTTCTAAATTAACCTGCATGATCCAACCATCCATCCGTCTTCTCTCACTTATACCATCAAGATTGTGGTGGAGCCGGTGCCGATCTCTGGCAGTCTATTGGCGAGAAGTGTGTACACCTTGGACAGGTCACCATTCTGTCAATGGGCAACACAGAGACACACAACCATGCACATGTAGACACACCTAAGGACAACTTAGATTAACCAATTTATCTAACACATGTTTTTGGACTGTGGGAGGAAGCCAGAGTGCCCCGAGAGAACCCACTCATGCATGAAGAGAACATGCAAACTCCATGCAGGGAATCAAAATCAGAACTTTCTTGCTGCAGGTCAACAGTGCTACAAACTGTACCACCATGCTGCACTAACTTGCATCACTGTATGAAAAAACAACAATAAAATGAACTGTACTACAAAACATGCAGACCAAAAAATTATAGAGATCTGAAAATCAATTTTTGATCTAAAACTCATATATGTTCTTAAAAATGAGAAGCACTATAAGAGTTAAAGATTCAAAAATCTCCAGAGTCATAAAAGTTTATACATTTTTTTTGAGAAGTTATATTTGTCTTCTTTGAAGCTTGTTAAAAACTTTCCTAAATATCTAAAAGTTAAAACTTTAGTTTTTCTTAATTTTTCACCTGCAGCAGCTGCTAATGTCTGTTCATCTGTGTGTGGTCATCTAAAAGGAATTTGAATGTTTTTGTTTATTGTTTAAAGCTGCTTTTATGGATAAAACAGTAAGAATCAGCTTGGAACCAGACAGTCAAGATGTCAGTGGCTCTTCATCCCTCTGTAGTTGGTGACGTTGATTTATTAAGTACATTTTTTCTTAAATAAAGTTATATTATTATTTCATTTTATACCCATCAGCGCATTCATCTTTCCTGAGAAAAAAGGACAACATTGATTCACATCAGTGAAGCACAAAAAACATCACAATCAGGGTTCTACTTCCTGAGAGCTTCCTGTGATCACAATCAACCTGCATCATGTAGTTGAAGTTGTTGAGCTCATCATTTATCAGCTTTATGAAATGCTTTGTTGAGGAGGTGAGTGATCCGTCACCATCAGCACTGCCCCCTTTATTGGCTCAGCTGTTAAATATTTAGACTGGGTGAGACATTTGAAGCCACAGTTGGACCTGCAGAAGAAAGGGACACACTTACATGTTTTGCTTTATAATAATCCAAAATATTTGCTTGGAGTTGTATGTTTGGCCTCAATTTTGTCATGTCAGTTTTCTCCACATATGCTCATCTGTGCCTTAATGTCTATAGACCTTCAATTAAAAATACTGATTATTATTTGTCCTACTTTGGGTCAAAGTGTTGATTAAAGCCGAGCATAAACCACAGGGCGTGTATCAGTTAGTTAGGGCGACCCAGCTGTGGTTTGTGAACAGCTACTGTTTGCAGACATTGGCAGCAAAGTGGAGCTTCCTTTACTTCACTTCCTGCTGAGCTTCGATATAAACCGGATGCATGAAGGATGTGAAACATAATGTGTTTTGGTGCATGCAAACACGTTGCTTGTAAGGTGAAAATGAGCCAATATTAAGCTTTATATGAAGTTTATTCACACGATTTTTTGTTATAGTCAGATTTTTTCTTCTTCTTTATTTAACTAGGTAAAACCCGATTTAGATCCACATCTAATGTGGATAAGGAACCTGGGAATAAAACCTGGATATCTTGTAACTTAAAAGTAAAATAAATTAAACAATATGCACAAGTGTAAAGCAAACTATAAAACAGTTTAAAAACGACAAAGATTAAATTAATACTATTGCTTGTCTTTAATAGTAGCTCAAAATAAATCTTTTGAATTAAAATGCGACATCAGAAGTTCAGACTGGACCTGATTCCATGTTACAGGAGCCATAAGACTGAATACCTGCTTTGCTTTTTCTGTTTGAAACTGGATCCTGCAAAATAAAGATGTTGTTAGAGCGTTAAGAATAGGTGGTAATAGAATGATATAGGAGAGACCGACTGAAGCCAATCCGAGTGGAGTTTTATAAATCAGGATCATCAAGTGATGTCCGTAAGTTTAAAGGAGACCATTAGCTTTTGCACACAATTCACAATAATGTGAAAGATGTATATCACCTGTTACAAACCTCACAGCACAGTGATAAAAACTGTTAAGGATTGAATATATTTGGTTGAAGCATTCATTCATAAAAGGTCTGCATAATCCAGGAGGTTAAAAGGTTTCCGATACCATTTTTTTTATTGTTTTACTTGATTTGACAGAAAAGCAGAAACCTTTGGAATCAGGAAATCCATCCTTCATTCTCAGTGCACTTAACAAACTTGCCATGTGCTTTTTTAAAGGAAAGCAATCTTTAGAATATATTTGATGAGAATAATCATAGGACTTAACACCTTAGGCAGATCAGATTATTATAAAGGTTGTAATCATTTTAAGCAACCAGGATCTCGGCTGTCATAGTGAGCAAAATATAGAGTTAGCATGACCAGCATCGGTGTTTGCATCTAAAACCTGCTTTTATCTTAATTGGATCACAGGAAAACACCTCCCTTAGATGCTGAAGAGTTCAAATCTATGTTGAATAATCTGAAATAGTGTTTATTAACCTAGCTATTTAGAGATAAAAATCAGTTAATACAGAGCTTTACTTTATGGTTTTAATAAAGTAAAACTGCTTAGTAGATAAAGGGAGTGATGTCCGGGCAATTCACTAACACAAACCTAAAAAGAAAGAAATTCTCATTTACCAATTTCCCTTCTATGTCTATCAGGAACTATAGGAACTTACTGTATACTAACCTTTAAAAGGATGCTTGATACAATCAATACTTTTAGTTTTAAAGATATTTCTCCTTGTACGATGACTGAGATAAAATATAGAAAAAAATTTTAATCTTTTTTCTGTCTGCTGTAAGCTGTCTACAAATCCACTTTGACATCCCTTGTCTGTAGAGTTTCTCACACAGCGACACAAGAAAATACAACTAATCAGAATCACTGATAGTCTCCATAGTTAGGGGCCTCGTCTGATTTTGTTCATTCTAAAGTAAGAAAGGAGGCATTAAGGTTGTTTTTTCGATGAAAGTAGGGTTAACGTTAGTAATGTTAGGCTCAAACACAGATGTAATTGCATGTCAAACTGACCTGTTCTGGCAAACGCAACATGCATAATGCTGAAGGTCTTTTTTCCATAAAGATGTAAACACTTGTTCCCCCCTAACACCCCCCCCCCCCAAAAAAAAAAAATAACAGAGAATAGTTGCCCTCATTTCAACTTATTCATTGAATAACAACAACGACAATGTTTTCATCTAAACTTATAAATTCTCCCTCAGTTCCTTAACACTGTGAGAGCTTCTAATATTCCCTCATCTGTGCGACTGCTGGCCGCAAACCCAGAAAAAGCTGTTTTATTCATAAAGAATGAACATCACCTGCAGATAAAAATACAGTTTTTAAAATCACATTGACTTTATACATATAAACAACAGTTTTCAGGGATTTACACAATAATTTGGGTTACTATTTCTCTGCACTGTGATCCTGTGCAGAAGGTTAAAAAAACAGGGGGACCATCAAACATTTATTGGGGTGGATGTTTTTATTGGAGTAATGATGCTGCTTTGAACTGGTTCAGCTGCAAAACCCCCATGAGTTACTCGCTGGCTTCCTGCAGAAGAGTCAACCCCTGCAACCTCCAGCAGAACCAGGCTGTCATCAACCCCCAAGCTTTAAATCTCAGCAATCTTCCAAATACTTTAATAAATATATGAATTTTGCATCAGGCTGTTGTTTCTTTAACAGTAAAGATCTTCACTGTTTGTATTACATACATAAAATGGTGTTTCTCACTTTCAAAGCCCTCTATCTTAGTTATAGAGGGAACAATCATAAGCCTTAACTTCTTGATTAGCTTCTTAGAAACCAAACTGTTTGGATTGTTACATCTATGCCTGGCAAATAACAATGGGTCTTCAGATGTGGGAGAGCAGTTTAGACTGTAGATGGTTCTGCTTTTACAGATGATGCAATAAGAAAGTATGACTCTGCCATGGTAGTCTGAACATGTTCAGTTATTAAGTAAAGAAGGCATTTATCTGCATTTGTCTGTGTATAATTTCTGTCATCTGGCTCATGGCAACCACTAAACAGGTTGCCATGAGCCAGATGGCAACCACTAAACATTTGCACTGTTAATGTAACTCCTGAGATTAATTAAATAAACTTTCTTGGTGAAAAGCATGAGATTAAGTTCAGAAAGGACAATTTAGTCATTTAAAAACATTCATTCATTTCATATTTCTATCTTCCTGCAGATTTAAAGCTTACAGTATAAGATCAGTACACAAATGCAGCAAGAGACGAGGCTGATCTCTATTGCATATGACACTATATAATAATGTTAAAACCTTCAGAAACAAAGTAAAGCAATGGTATCAGGAGTGAGTTATGGCAACTACAGGAAATGTCTACAAAAGCCTTCTTCTTTAGCTTTTTTACAAACTGAGTATTTGGGGTCAGATATGATTTGGTATATTTGGCAAAGAAAAAAAACCCTGAAGAGTAGCCTCAGAGCATTATGCAGCCAATACTATGCAACACAACGGGTGTTCAACTGAAAGCTTTTAAGCAGACACCTTTTTTAGGAACATTGGGCCAAATGTCATGTCATCAGAATATAACAGTATTCTAAAGGGTTTTAGGAAATTTAAGCCAGGTTACATGTTCTTTTGAAAGCCTGCTGCATGATCCAGGCATGCTGGGTATAAAGGAACTTGCTGTTACATGCAGAACACAACTGGAACTTGTTGAAATTCTGGGTCTATATGACCTTTTGTTTTGTTTTTTTGCCTTTTTTTTTTAAAGAGACTGTTAAAAACTGTTATTTTCCTCCGTTTTACTCTATGTTGTATTTTTGTTTGTTTTCCAAAAGAGGAAACCCTTGTAACAAACTGTTAATGCAGTTTGTTAAAGTTTGTTATCTTTAGTAGCAACTCACATTTATCATAGCATCATCATGACTTTGTTTTTATTCTTCATTGCTTCCTATAATATGTTTTTTCCTCCTTTTGGGGTGTGTTTGTTTTGTCCTGCAGATCATGCTAGCTGAAAACATCAGTGCTCTGCAGGAGGACGTCAGGCTGCTGCAGCAGAGTGAAGCGAACCTCACAGAGGAGCTAAACCTGCAGAAAGGTAAAACTGTAGGAAAAACTCCATCACTTCCATGAAAGGAGACTTTCTCCACTGGTATTCATAGCTGCGTCTCCCGGCCCCCCAGTTACCATGGTGACCAGTGAGTCAGAGTAAATAAATATGAACCAACTGGATGGCTTAATAGAAGAGTGTGTTTAAAGTCTCTTTTTGAGTCATGTAATCAAAACATGAACATAAATCGAACCATTTGAGCTAAAAATATAAATCCCAGAGACCCAGATGGTTCATGTGTTCAGTCTGAGTTGCCAGAAAAGAAACCTAAATCTGTTTAAGAGAAAAGACTAAATTAATCAAGAAGCAGGACAATTAGAGATAATTATTGTACCCTAAAAGCTACTGTAAAAGCTTTAACTATCCAACTTTATTTGAGAAGCACTTTTAAAACGAAACAGCTAATCAAAGTGTAGTGCAGAAGAATAAATCCAAACTTCACAGATAAAATACAAAGATGCTCAAATGGGTGAAAGCAACATTTACACGATCAAAGCAATTATAGCAATGAGAAGGATCAGTCCATAAAAGCTGGTTATTTACTGTCAACCCAGATAATAATATTATATTCTTTAAATTAGCCGTAGTATTTTGCAAAATATGCATTTCTCATATTATATCTAGAGGGCTTTTCACCAACAAGCTCAGGATGTTTGGAATGTATCCGTTGAGGAGACTAGAGCAGAAGAATCTGGTTGGGAAATCTCAGGGTTGTAGGTTTATGTTGTGGTTCTTTTGGTGTTTTCACACTCTGACCTTCAGGAAACATTGGAAAGTTTGAATGCCAGAATGATACTCACCTTCTAAAAGCATGAAACTGTGGTTCTGGTTCAGAAGAGGCTGGAACATTTCTTAGAGCAATTTGTTAACAAAACCATACCGTTGGCCTCTAAACAATACTCTCTGATCCTAAAAATAAATTTGAAATTTGAGGTGGTTTGGACTTCAAGATTTCTTTCTGTGATGATCCTTCCAGAAAACACACACCTGGGATGAGCATTAAATCCTTAAACCATGAACAACCAGAACTTTCAGAAGGATTCTACACCTTTTGAAGCCATTAAATGCATCAAGAATCCTTATAAGCTGGAAGTTCTGTGGAGATAGGGGTGATTTTTATACTTTAGTGATTCAGGCATGAAGAACTGAATGTGTTCAGTGAGATTGTACTCTCCTGTTCTATTCAACTTATGAACTGTGATCAAAGTTGCCTGTGTCTGAATGTGACTCCAGGCCGCTGTGACTGGATCTATTCACCCTGTTTCAGCTCCAGAGCTGTTGTTTCTGCAGGTTTCTGGTTCAAACCTGCTGCAGTCCAGGAAGCTGTTCCCCGGTCAGTCAGCTGGACTCGGTCAGCACTGTGGAATGTGGGTTTCCCTGTGATGAAGCTAGCCTCGCAGGAACTTGCTAAGGCCTCAGAGGGAGCGGTCCAACACCACAGTGCCACATGTCACAGAATCCAAACTGGGTTTTCATGCCGCTGTGATCCACCCCTCTTTCCTTACTCTTCTTTTAGGTTTCTGAGGTCACTTCATGTCAGAGTGGAAAAAATCTAGTTCTAACAAACTCCCATTAGCTCACCTAAAGCTGTTTTCTTAAATCCCCTTGTATGTTTAATTTATACATGTAGATGAATTCATCACCTCCTGCTGCTCAGCTTCTGGATGAGTTCGCTCTGTGAACACCTGTGATCAAAGGTTTCACAGAATAATATTTACTAGAGTTTTAAAAATCAGAGGTTAAAGTGTGAGAAAATAATACAAGATTGTTTTTATTTCACAACATCATTCATTTTATGTCAGGGTCTTCATGCTGAGGTTCTGAATGTTAAATAAAATATCCCTCTGGATGCTTCTTTGTTAGCTCTAGGTTCTTCTACAAAGGGATATCCGAAGCTACAGTTCTAAAGACGATTTACGAGAACAAGTGGATAGGTTCCATCTTTTATTAGGATTTGATATAAACCTTTCATGAGAAAAATCCCAATTTCTAAATTGAGAAATATCAGCCTGCTGCCATCAACACCTTTGTTTATAGATGTTGAAGCTGGGCCTGTTTTTCAGTGTAGTCCTGTTTCTCTGACTGTGACTGGCTGTTGCTACAAGCATACTTAGTGTGAGGGATTGCCTTCAAGTCAATGAGTCCAATCAACTGGTTTTCCTTAGATAGAAAACTTTGAATCAATTTGACTGTATGATCTGTTGAACTATAAAGTGCCTTGAGATGACATGTGTTGTGAATTGGCACTACATAAATAAACTGAATTTAATTGAATTGAATAGGCTAACTGTAAACTGTCTGATTTTAGTTCAGGATTTCCTGTCTTAAGAGCTTTTAGTTGTACCATATTGTAGACTTTTATTGATAAAGCAGCATTTGCTTGTTTACTCTTTAAGAATGTTTATGCGTAATAGATTTTAAAGATGGCATGTTACGTTTTCAATCAGTACTGATAAAAAAGGATACAAAGCATTAAAGAGTTTCTGCACTGTCTGATGAAATTTAAAAACAGATGGTTTTGTTGTAATTTGCTGTATGACTAATGTCCTCCAGGAGCAGTTTAGAAGTTTTGTGGAAGTGGGAACAGATTCTTAATAAACGTGGTATCCTGCCTGCTGCGTTTGGAGGGAAGTGATAAATTCCTGTAAAGTAGAGATATGAAAGGAACATTGTGTTTAGGAATTAATCTCTGCTTTATGTGAACCCATCAGTCTGGGAGAATGGAGTCATACAGTTTATACACAAACACAAGGCAAGACATCCAGACAGAGTTAAGTTTAAAGAACCTTATATTTGAGTTTAGTTCAGTTTTAAGTTCTGAATTAACACCTCAAACTGCTAACAGAATCTATGCTGCTTCAGAACCACATGAGCCGGTCAGCACTTAGGAACTTAGTGATCTCACCAATTCTGAAAGTGACCCAGAATCTGCACAAATACATGAAAAAAAAAAAAACTCCAGCCAAAGCAGTGAAAACATGCACCCTGGCAGGATGCATCATTTCTGACATAACTGGTGATAACTGCAAATCGAATCATATAAGTAAAAGCATCGGCAGACGTAAAGACTGAACTGATGAGCAGATAAAAACTGATCCAGGATCAGTTAGTTACAGTTGCTGTATTGGATAACTCTCAGTCAAACAAAGCAGGACCTCTTATGTGTTTAGTTACAGAAAAATTCTCAAAATTCATGTGAAAAAAAATAGTTTGGGTTTTAACTCTTTTAAGAACATTACATGACTTTATATAATCTGATGTTTCTGATAATAAAGTGGAACCCAGTTCTACTTAATACCTAAAGAACCAGATCGATATCATATTCTTAAGGTTAGACTTACTTAGACTTAGACAACTTTTATTGTCTTTTTTTTATAGTTAGTTCTAGGCAAGGCAAGGCAAGGCAAGGCAAGGCACATTTATTTGTATAGCACAATTCAGTACAAAGACAATGCAAAGTGCTTTACATGATTAAAATACAGGAAGATAAAACAGAATCAAAGCAAGTAGGAACAAAAAAAATCATGTCAATATTAAGGATGTTAATGTCTCAGTATTGATCTCATAAGTAAAATTAGAATAATAACTGATGGGTGTTTCAATGTTTTTGTTTTTCTTTATAGGTTAGGTGGGGTGGGGGGTGGCCATGTGTTTGGTTCTGTGACAGTGTTGATTGCTTGGTGTTTAACTAAAGCAGAGAAGAAATGCCAGCTGTTGTTTTGTCAAAAGGAAGAAAAATACATAAAGTATAAAATATTAGTTATTAGCAAACACAGTAGTGTTAATATTGGATATCCAAACTGACCTCAGAGATTTTTATATGATTTGAACCCTAAATTTCATACATAGAATACCTAAAGCAACATTTAACCACTACTTCAAGTTACATGATGGTCAAGATTTCCCTTACTGTAGAAAATGAATTGCATTGAGCTATAAAATTTGCATGCCTTGCTCATTATGCACAAACATGATGCAAAAAGCAAGGCTGATGCAGGACCCTGTGCCAACTTGACATCATTGAGGCCCTGCTCTTTGATATTCAGTGGTTGGACAGAATGCACTGCCCATGCAATGGCTCTGTTAACAATAGGAAGGAGAGATCATTTAAATAGAAAGAAACCATCCAAATAACCTGGTTGAGTATAAATGACCATCTGACTGAGCTTAGAAGGAAACCTTAGCACCTATCAGGGAACTCTCTCTAAAAAGTGAGGACCTATTGGCAGTTACTGCAATTTTAACAGGAACTATAGGCTTTCATCTATAAAAAACAAGAATCAACTTTACAGCAACAACTCATCCAGATAGGTTTAGTCATGATAACTGTTTCTTGGTTGCAGCTGCAATTTTGACTGTTACGGTTACAGAAAAGGGATGTTGCATTATGGGCCTGGCATCCGCACTGTGTTGGTAGATCAGACAGTACTGAGTCCGTCTAGCTGGCCAGGATAGTGACTTTCTCCTCTACAGATCCAGGAACCTTGGAAGAATGCATGAAATCATAAATGTTTTCATGTGCATGATAATAGTTCAAAACTCTGGCTTTGGACTAAAAAAAACAACAACTAAGAAATAGTTGGTCTTACCTGATTCAAAAGCATCCAGTGGTTCCTTAGATGTTCAAAATAAGGACTTTCAAAATGAGAGCAACCAAGCCACTTACCTTGAAAGTAAGATGAACTGATTTGTGAAATCACAAAAAAAAAATTTGAATTTTACATGGTATCAATCTGGCTGTTTTATATATATATAAATTTATATACAGTTATCATTTTTTTCTAAAATTTTATATCGAGCAGCCTATTTCACATTGTGTGTCACTTTAATACCCAAAGGTTTCTGTTAAAACTAAGGGAAAGTGAAAAAAGGGAAAGTTCAATATTTAGAGTCAGCTATTAGCTGTTTCTGAGAGTTTATATTTGACTGTTGGAACCACTAGCACTTATCAGAATGCAGCCACTGATCTCAAAGATATAGGGAAGGTGTCATTTCTTTATCCTGCTGGTTTCATAACGGAAAAATGTGATGCAAAATGTCTGCTTGTGTGTTCCTGGTATTAACTACTCTTTTTCTTGTGTATCCTCAGAGAAGGTTGAGGTCTTGGAGCTGAACCTGACCCGTGCTGTCCATCAGACAGAGTCCTGTTATAGCCTGAAGGCGGCAGCTGAAAGCCAGATGTTAGCAGCTCAGAGTCAGACCAAAGCCTGCAATGTAGAACAGCAGTACGTGAAGCTACAGCTGTGAGTCCACTCTTCATTCAGCAGCTTCCAGTTTCAAACCATTGCTGGTTGAGGCTTTTGCTCTGATTTGGTTTCTATTTGTGTTCCAACAGTGAGAAGTGTAAAGCTGCTCAATCCGAAGCTCCGCAGGGGAACAAACAAGTAGAACCCATTGAGTCATCACCTTCCAACGCTCCCCTCACTGGTATTCCTGCACTGATGCTACTTATTTGTGCAGCTCTGCATCTGCTAACTTGTAAGTACCAGATGTGTTATAATCCCACATGCATGATGCTAAATCACTCCTGGAGGCTCAAACACATCAGAATGCATCACAAATTCACCTCTTCCTGGATTTTAGATGAACATTGATAGATTGATTGATTGAATTGATCTCACAGTGGAGAAATTCACTCATTACACCAGCTCAAATGGACAGAAAAGAGAAGAATGTGCCAAAGGTGGAAATAAGGGTGCATGAGATATATACAGTATATACAGTGCATCCACAGATGACAGCTTTTTCTTATTTTTATAGTAGGATTATTATAAAGGATTATTGCACAGGGTGTTTAAATGGGTATTTCTGTGGATTGATATTTGAATTTATATATATACAGTTATTGCACTAGGTGGGAACATGGAATATATGAATGATAATGAATGAATATGAATTTAATGTTTTAAGAGCAAATTAATATTACAGCCATATGACAGCTTTTAGCAAATATGATACTGTAGGGAGCTTTGATGTTCATCAGATTAAAGCAGGATTTGAAGAGTTAGAGCCCCATCTGGTGGATGAATGATCTCACTGCATCAATTTACAAAATCCCTTATAAAGTCAGTCCTGGTCTAAATCAAAGGTTCCCAAACTATTTAGCTTCTGACCCTTAAAATTATACCAAAGTCAACTCATGACCCAAATTATTGGTTCAGCGCAAATATTTCCTCACAATCAAATAACCATGGGGGTAAGGGGTGGTGGTAGCCCAACATTTTCTGCGTTTGAAACATTTTTTTAAAGGGAGGAAAAATCTAAATGGCAAAAGTTATTTTAGAAGATAAGATTTCACACACTGACTACTTGATTGTGTAGAGAGTTTTAATCAGCTGCTTCGATCAGACTTCCTACAGCTGAAGGACATTTTTGCTGGATTATGAAACCCCTCTTATTGCCAACTCCTCATCACCTCATTTGGTGGAATATTTCCTAATTCTAAAGCTTTGGTTAAAGCAGCTACTGTAATTCTAGGCTCTTATGTGGTGGCAGGGCATTAAGCATTGAGCAGAGCAAGCTGTGAGACTGTTTTTGTCACCTCAAAGAAGTGTCACTTAGGATATGTGGATTCTCTGTTCAGTTTGTTCAGACTGAATATAAATTGAATAAACTAAATGTTTTAAATGCTTAATTATTTAAAAACAAATCAACCTGATCGTTAAAAGTAATGTGTTCCAGGCCCAATGCATTCCTGTCACTCTAGTCCTCAGAAATTATCCTAGTTTGATTGCAACTCTTTCATAAAAAATAAAAAAACAAAAACAAAAAAACTTTAAACCTTTATGCCTGAATTTTTATATAAAGGTTCCCTGGTGAATGTGTAAAAACTGGTGCTGGGGGTAAGATTCCTGACCATGAGTCTAAAATATAAATCTCATTCTAAAGCCACTTTACTTTACACCTGTGTCTTTCCACCAATGCTGGAGATGAATAGCAAATTGTTCCTGGATTTTTGGGTTAAGTTACTCAAATATGTTTATACATAGAGCAGAGTGACTTTAGGTGAAATAAGACCTACATATGATTTAAATCAGGATGATTAATTGAGGACATCAGGACACAACTCACCTTTTCTTCTGCAGATGACACAAACAAAGCCCTTAAAAAGTTTTCTTTCTGCCTATATAGGAACCGGTCACCACTGCTGTGAGCTTTATTTATTCCATGAATGAAAAGCCCACATCTATATGAATAAACTGTTATTCTTGAACCAAAGATTGAATGTGTATCTACTCACTTTGCCTTCATTCTGACAAACATTATAGATTTTATGGTTTAAAAGAATTTTCATTTTTTTTTGCATTTTAGGAGTTTGGTGTGGAGGTGGGTCAGACATACAGCAAGCCCAACGGTTCAGGAGGAGGCCGAGCCTGGACCAACATGACTGCTGTACAAACTTCCTGTCTGCACAACAGGGTCGCCATGGAGACACTGTCACATGATGGATGCTTGGATATTGACTTTGTTTCCTTGCTTTAACTCCACATCTGCAATGCTTGATGTTGGCCTCTCAAAGCTTTGCTCTTCTTCCCATCGCAGCGCCTCAGTTCAGATCAAAGGATCAAAACTGGCAGAACTTTTTACACCATTGCTTTTATTTTCTGTTATGGCTTTAATCAGGCTTAGAGCGACCACAAATGGATTTATTTTTGCTGTCAGTGTCTCCGCTAAATGTCTGTGAGCTTTGTTTTATGGCCACAATTGCTGTTTGAAAGTTTTTATCACTGCAGAAATCTTGCGTCTCAACTTCTAGAGGTTCTCAGATTCTGGTTTGAAATATGGCTCAGGTTGGATGTACTCATTTCAATAAATAAAACCTGAGGAATTTGTAAAAAAAAATATATGTTTTCTTTTTCCAGACAATCAACTAAAGCAAAAACAAATATTTTATTTTTAAAGTCTAACAAGAAGATATAAACCTGGGGTGCCCTCGGGGAGTCTTTAAGGGCTCTAAAGTTCCTGTGCTTCTACAAACCAGACTTCCATTAATGGTTGGTTAATGGGCTGAACTGCATCAGGAATAGTAAAGCAGTGACATCTTTAAAACCTACAGGACTTCCACACTCAAGGACTGCCTTTGGACACCCCTGATGTAAACGGGCATTGACAGGCTGCATTCAGTGTGTCTAACACCTGGTCATCATGTCCAGTCCTTAACGTTTTGGATGACTATAAGAACGTCCTTAGCACAAACGCTGCAGAAGGCTGTTAATCAGGAGGTCTGTGTTTAAGCAGAGAAACACCTAAAACATCGAGGAAATAAGTATACATTTACTTTCCTGTTAGACTAATAGTGCACAAGTCCAGTCCAGTCAAATTTCCCTTCGCCAACATTAAGCAATCTGTATTAAAAAGTAGGAATTTCAGACCCCAGTGTGGTAGATTTTAACCAGAAACAAAAAAGAAAGTTAGAATTACGTCAGAAGTTTTAAGCAACAAGACCAAACCAAATATTCATATACAAAATACAAATAAGCTGCAATTTAAATCAACAGTAGTTAAATTTAACCGTTTTTAGCAGCAGTTTCAAATGTATGAAACATTTAGTCAGTCATACTACCCATTACTGTCTAAAGCCAGGAATTTGTAACTTTACGTGCCTAATCCTGCATAGTAAAGTGCTTTTGTGATTGTTTTAACAATTGCCTTAGTGGCCATAGGAACATTTGAGAAACTGTAATGCCATCACCTCAGGTCACATCATTCTGGCTTCCCAGCTCTAAGGTAAAGAGAACACGGGATAACAGCTGAGTAAAAACCAAACGATTCCTGAGTGTTTAAGGGAGATATCTCAAAGCTGCAGCAGAGGTGCTCAATGGCAGTGCTTTTATTCTGAAAGGATCAGGTTAATTATACCAAACTCCATCTTCGAACTTAAGAGTTTACAGGCGACACCTAAAGGAAGCCGTTTCCCAACAGCTTCCTTTAGGTCCCTCTGCAACATCTTTGACTGGGCCATTAAAGTACCTTTAATGCTTTTTCGAGTGATTCAGACGTTTTTCCCAAACTATTGTATTGAAAAGCCAGCCTAATCTTTTTTGATAGACTTTAAATTTGAATAGCGTAAAAGATTATGCTATTGGTGCCTCTGTCAGTTCAGTTTGTGAAAGACATCAAGTTTTAATCATCCTCTCCTACAGTATAAAATACCTGGTATGATCTGAATCACTGTATTTAGTTTTTCTCCAACTTGAACCGGTGAATTTTAGGCAGACATTATTGCCTAAAGTTACAACTTACCAGCCGAACAAAAACAAACTCCATCTCTGATTATGAACCAGCTCAGTGATACATTTAGCATTCATTAATATCTCTCACACACTAGCCTGCCCCTTACTGAGGTACTATTCATAGACGGAGAGGATATATACAAGAACCAGATTTAAAAATATTTTTTATTTAACACAAGTTTTTTTTCTGAGTTGGAATAGCATCTAAAAAAATACAACAAAACAAAATAAAACTAAACAGTGTAATGTAAACAATGTAAAACAATATATCAGGGTTATTTTACATGGAATCAAGGTGTGACTCTCCAAATATTGACATCCTTTCGAGTCGGAGGTTAGCCATAGTTAATTCAAAGTTGATTCCTTTCCTCATATTAAGCAACTTTTTAAAGCTTATGAATAAAAAAAAAAAGTTATTTCAAAAGAGTATCTTCTGTATGATCTACACAGTGTTTATATCTAAACTCTATACACACTTGAGGACACTAAAGTTGCAGAAGGTTCCTCTGGGACATCCACACAGCTTCCCGATCCTGGCCCCTTTACGCACCGCACACTGCTCCCCTGCATCACACTGCCAGACAGGAAAAAGCAACACAAAACTCACAAAACCATCCAACATCTCAAATGATGCATGAAAACTAAATGGAATGAGAAATGTTTCCTGTGTTATTATGGCAATGAAACATCTGAAGCCCTGTGTTGATCAAATGTAAACCCTAATATTGTTGGGGCTGGATAAAAAAGTCAGGCGAGATGGAGCTTACAGGTGGAAGCCAGCCCAGTTTCTTCTCAGTGGATGGCAGCTGTTTGTTCCTCAGCTTTTCCAGAACTTCCTGCAGGGCTTCGATCTGAGGCAGGAACAGCAACAGACTTCACTGAGTGCTGGAATTCACTTCAACCAGGAATCAGAAACGGAACTTAAATGGCATGGTTATCTAACGTGATAGACACAGACTAAGGATAACTTTCTACATGAGAAAACAGACAGATCTCTTTAGAAACCCCAGATTTCAAAAAGCCCATCTTAAACAAACTGAGTTACTAAAGACAATCTCAGCTCCTAGATCTGAAAATGAGACCTAATATTGCATCTATGTACATCAAACACTGCACCTCAGTAACCAGTCTGAAACGGCTCCAGTTATCAGACGACATTATGTCCTTGGTCGGATCTGGGACAGTGACCAACCGGTACACTGGTTCAGTCACAACCATCTGAAGTGTAATACATGGAGGACTGTGGATATGATGCTAAGCTTACACACACCCCACCCTCCCTACCTTCACCAACAACAGTGTGAATCCTGTGGATCACTTGTGGTTCTAGGAACCACTCAGGGACAGGGATTCAAGATGATCCTCACTCATAAACACTGTTCTGAAGAAGGCCCCGCAGTAATTCCTGTAGAAACTCAGGACCTGCTGGTTATTTTCTACGCGGCAATCAGTCAGTGTGTCCTGGGCTCGTCCATTACCATGTGGTTTGGCTAACACACACAACAGGACAGATCGAAACTACAACAAACCAGTCTATAAAGAGGATCATTAGGGCTTGGCGTTCATCCATTCAGCATTTGTCTGGCTAAAATTGTGCACACAAATAACCGAGGTGTCGACTCACCAGCTCCTTCTCTTCTTCAGTCTTGATGACATCATATTCAGGTGATCGCTCCTCTATCAGCTCATTGCAGCTTCCTAAAGCCACCAGCATCCAGCAAGATGCACTGAGGAGCAGCATCCTGCCGCTGACCATGGTGCTGACGGACTTGGACACGACGGCAATAGGGGTTGAAGGTTGTGAAGTTAGTGGATCTTTTGTCTTTCTGCTGGACATGGGAGGCTGAGCCTCAGTCTGGAGAGTTTATACTGAATATGAGCAGCTCTGACATCACACCGGCAATATTTACTTAGATAACGAGGCAATCAGGCAGCTCACCTTTGAGGTCGGCAGAGGATAGGAGCTCTGCTCCATCAAACAGGAAGTGAGGGGAAGATTTTCACCTTTTGTCCAACGTTAAACATTTTCTGACCTAACTTGTTTTGCTGCCCAGTCCCTTCAGAAACGTTAATATCTAAGTAAAAGCCCAGTTAACCATGATTTATGCTGAACCGACAGCTGTCTACAGAAATCTCTGATTTTAATGCTCAAAGCTGCGGTTGCTCTTCCCTAACATAACTTACAGAACCTATATGCAAAACTGAGAAAAAACTATAGAAAAAAATGAGCCAAACATTAAAATCCACATGAAAAGTTTTCATATGTTGAACTTGGGTCGAGAACATAAACCTTATTCTGGCTTTTTTGGTGTTTGCCCTCCTCTCTCAGGTCTTATTACTACAAATTTCTGAAAAGTTTTATTTAAGACTCTCAGACCTCAATCAATATTAACAAAATAAAAGCCCCAGAAAGACTGTAAATACAGATGCCTGAACAAACTTAGAATATTTCTTTGGCTAAGTTTATAAAAGTCCTCAGAAATAAGACTTTCGAAATGTTTGCTTTAAAAAAAACAAACAATAAAAAAACCACTTAAAAATAGATAAAGCCCTAAGTGTGATCATAGACTGTAATGTATAAAGACATTTTAGAAGTGTGTTTAAAACATCAACCCCTTTACCTCCATGACTTAAACTTAAGACCGTGACAAAAGTGGAGATGATTAAATCTAAGAGTTTATGACTTTGCAGAGACTTTGGTAAACCTGATCTGTTCTGATTATAGCCACAAATCTTTTGACACGTGATAAATGTGCATAAATTGCAAGGAAACAAATCAACATTTTACTAAACTCTTGGAGCCTGAGGTACCCTTGTAAGAATTTAGACAGGATGTTCCTTTATAGTAAGCAGACTGACAGGAAGAGCTGCAGATCATCAGGGTCTCTCTGTGTCACCATTTACGTCAAAGCACCCAATGCTTTAATCTTTGCACGATGAAGTCAACATGCATCAGACAGCAGGAGAATCAATGCTGAGGAAGATCAGCGTGGAGCAGAATTAAGACACAGATTTAACCTAGGTCCTTCAATAAACAGGATTTAATATCCGAATACAATGAAAATGCATGAATCTGTGATACATACACAACTATTTCTCTTCAACAAATGATTTTAGCTTTACTAAAATTTTAATCTAATTTCCTTTCAAAGCCTCATGTAATTTACAATGAAAAAAAAAAAAAGTGTTTAATAACCTTGAACAAAACAACTAACCTATACAATTTCCAAAGATTGTTTTTTCCCCAAATGGGAAGGAGCCAAATGCCAATCATTATCTGGTCGACCTATGTTTGAAAAACCTGTGTTAACCCTCTAATTTCACTGGGAAAGAGCCTATTGCAAACATAC
>NW_015152030.1:9840-12367 GCF_000732505.1 Cyprinodon variegatus | reverse complement strand
TTTTCAGAATATGAGGAACAGTTAACTTTCAAAATAAAACTTCCTGTAAGGACAATAGGTCATACTGCATCTGTTAGAGAAGGTATTAGATTTGATATGATGCAAGAGATCACGTGTACAGTTGGTTGTTAAATCTCTCATCCTAGACAGTTTTAACTTCAATGAAGCAGAATAAAAAACAGGGTCTCTCAAAAAGACAGAAGCAATAAAGTATTTATCAGTATTAACATTTTCTATGTTTTGTGCCTCATGATCTGGAATAAAAATTGACTGAGAGTTAGCTCCATTTCTACGGAAGAGGATTAGGGCCACTGGAAAAAAAAAGTTAACTGATTTTTAAATTTTATTTCAGTTTAACATAGGAAAAAAGTCAGAATTCTGACTTTTTTCTCGGAATTCTGACTTTTTTATCAGAATTTTGGATCTTAATGTAGATGGGCACCATGAAGGAAGAGATGTCGGAGCACTCAGCTTCACTGACAAAGATGTGAGTTGTTTGAGAGGGCCAGTGACACATTGGTGGAAAATAACGGAATTAGGCAACTTTTTACGTGCACGAGGGGTCCCCTCATTAATGGAGAGTAACTGTAGAGTAAAAGTTAACCAAAAAGAAACTAAACACAAAACTGAGCTAGTTCTGACTCACCTGAGAGCCCAGAATTGACCAGTGTTGGGTGTTGATGGCGACTTAGGCTGTGCCCGAACATCTGCCCTAACCCCTAAATCCCTCAATCACTATATAGAGCGGGGAATATATAGTGGACTTTATAGGGAACTCAGTTAACAGGCCATTCAAACAGATGTTCACCATTTTTCGCTCCCCATAGGCCACATGACTCTGGCTCCCCGCATGGTGTTTGTGCCATCTTTCTTCTTTCTTGCCCCCATAATGCTTTTGTTCGGACACACATTTAAAATGGCATAACCACTATACAGTGCTCTACACAGTGGGTAGGGTGGACATTCGGACCCAGCCTGAGGCTTTGCTTTCCATATTAAAGCTACAGGCTCAGCTACTCACACTGTAGCTGTCCCTGGATTACATAAAAGAAGATTAGCATCCCTCACAGCTCTGTGCTGCCTCAAAGTACAGCCCTGCTCTTCTTCCAACAGGTGCAGTTAGGTAAATCTGCACCAATCAGAATGACATGGTAGAAAGTGTTCAGATAGAAGCTCTTTGGCATAAAGTATTACTCTTGTATTGAATAAAATTTAACTTACACTTAATCTGATCAGAATTGGAGCTTCTGCATGATATTCCCATCAGCCCTTTACTCCAAACACCTATATTCATGTAAACATCTCTACTGTTTATATATGCTACTTATTTTTCTACCTTCACCTTCCAAAGCCAACATCTACATTGAAAATTTGGCTTAGAGAAAATCTAATATGACTTAAAAAGATGAATAAATATAGATTACATGTACCCGTTTTCCACTGGCAGAAAAAACCCAATTAAACCCGGGAACAATCGGTTTTCAGTAGCAGCGAGAACAACTAATTGACCCGCATAGACCTGGGTCAAATGCCTTGGCAAGCGAACTGGGTTAGAAAAATAAAAAATGGGAGGGGAGCCAAATGCCAATCATTATCTGGTCGACCTATGTTTGAAAAACCTGTGTTAACCCTCTAATTTCACTGGGAAAGAGTCTATTGCAAACATACTTGCCGGTTTATTATATTCAGTGGCTCACAAGGTGCTCCATGTTTTTCACCATGTTTTCTTTAACTTTTTTTTAAAACTATTTTTGGATGCACCATGTATACTTCCACAGACTTTAGAGTTTAGTTACACGTATGTTGTTACTGTTGGTGAATAACAAACTGATGAGGAGAATCCAAAACAGCACCACCTTAAGTCCCAATATGCTGGTAACTATGGTGAAACACATAAGTGGATGCTATCTGCAATTTAACCACTAGATGACAGCAATTCTTAAACTTTAAAGTCTGTCTTTACCTCAGTCTTCATGCATTTTCAGGGGTGATCTTTTAGTTAGTCTTTAGAGGAGGATTTAGATTTCTGCTGAGCCTGAAACACAAACACGAGTATAAAATTAATAACCATCTTACAAAAAGTTGACTTTAAACTGGTGGGAAAATCATTCGCCCCTTTGGAGAATTTTGGATCATTTTGGACCCATCCCTGATCTGATTCAGGTTGTTAACGGATTATAAATAACAGGCTGCAGATCAGAGACAATGTTTTACTGACCAGGTAGGAGCCAGTATGGAAGCCACACATGTACCACATCATCAACATGTTTGTGATGGCATTGACATCCAGACAATCGCCTTTATCGTTCTCAAAAAACGTCCAAGGAGGAGGAGAAGGGATGGAGGACAGTGGGTCCTAAAGAGAGAGACGAGTGTGCTGAGTCACTGACAGATCACTACACACCAGAATTCCTTACAAAAAATGCAACTAAACATAAAATAAAGTTGAAACAGTTAGGCACTGATGGTAACCATTAGAAAAATAAACGGTTAATACAAAATGTGATCAACATCTTAGCATTGGAAC
>NW_015152030.1:2936-9073 GCF_000732505.1 Cyprinodon variegatus | reverse complement strand
AAAAAACTCCTTACATTGCTAAAATTCTATGGCTAAAAGCAGTTAACATGCATGTCTATCATGTTCTAGATCTATATTAAAAAGTTTTTAGTTCATTGCTTTTAACAAATCAGAGCTTATATATTAATATAATTATTTTTAAAACATTTTCTCTGTCCCTTCATCCCTTTAAAGCAGTCTGAATTACTCTATGCTTTCTGAAATGTCCTAATATATGAAACATGTTATTCTAATTAAATCATTCAAGTTGTTTAAGGATCATCATTAGTTTTTTCAAGCAACATTTAACATTCCAATGAAATTTGTTCTCTGCATCTGACACATCAATTACAAAGCAGTGGGCCACTACCATTACCGGGCTGAGGGACTTGCTAGAGCAGCAACCTCTGGGATTTAAACCAGAAAACCTGAGCCCAATTACCCCTAAACTCAAAAATCTTTAAACTTAATAAATTTTTGAAAAATGTTAAAATGTATTCAAATTTTTCTAAATAAATAAAAGAAATAAACAGAATCTCTCTTGAGTGACATTAGAAAAACAACAAACAAAAAAACAAAACAAAAAAAATGTAGTTTTACATTTGGTTTGTCAAACAAAATATGAAATTTACCATGGAGCCAATGCGAGGAGGAGTGAAAGGTGGGAAAAAGTTTGCGAAATTCCTCTTCTCTGCTGCTTCCTCGTCTATTTTACTCTGATTGCCAGCTCCTTTTTTCATCTAAAAATATCCAAGGGCAACAATAGTGAGACTTATCCTACTCCAACTTATAGGTTTAAAAAATATCAAAGTGAAACGAATAATCAAGTTTTTCACATTACCATTCATTAGCACTGATAGACCACAACACAACAACATGGAAAGGCCAACAGAACAGAAAAAACCACGTAGGAATAAATGGGTTAGCTTTGCAGAGAACACAATAAAACACTGGCGAAAGCCGTAAATTCATATTTATGGTGAAGTAGAAAATGTTTTATAATAAGGCTTGATTGAAAGAAACTTAAAGCAAGTAAAAAAAAAAAAACATCTTATTTTGTCAACCCTCGCTAGAGAGGATTTATTTCTGCAAACCAAGGTAAAAATATATTTTCTAAATTTACATTCAATTGCAATCACAAGAAATACTACCTTAATGCTTCTTGGAATTTATGCTGAAAAGGCATTTGATAGAGTAGACTGGCTATACCTCCAGAAGACCTAAAAATACATAGGATTTAGTGTAGGAATTAATATAGGAAGGGGAATATGTTACGGTGATGTTTTTTCGCCATTTTTATTTGCACTTAGCTCTGAACCTCTGGAAAAGATTAAATTCTCAGATCAAAGGATAACGGACCAGCGTGGACATATTCATATAGTTGCATTATTTGCAGATGACATCTTATTTTTGTCAGATCTCTTTGCTTCTATCCTGGTCTTGATGCTAGCCCTCTGGTCTTATGTCGAAATACTTGCCTATAAAAAAACTCAAAATGAGTCTGAGGCAATGATGCTGACTGGAAACTGGCCTGTAGAATTGAATATAATCTCACACCTTTAATTAGCCACAGTAGGTTTTAAATATCTGGGTGTTACTATCACGCCAAAGAATGCAAATTTATTTAAGGCAAATTATAGGAAAAATTCATAACTAAATTAAAAGTGGACTTTGCCAGATGGGATATTTTAACCCTGAGATTGATTGGTGAGGTTTAAGTCAAAAAGAATCTATGTGCTTCCCAGATTCCCTTTCCTTTTTCAATCTTTACCTAGCAAAGTACCAAATAAAACCTTTAAAACAGTAGATCTAGATACAGTTTATATAGAAGCTAATGCTGTTTCTGTTATGGAGATCCCGGTCATCAGAACCAAAACTTTAAAAGACGCAAACCCTGCTGAAGTTTGAATCATCTCTTACTTGTGTCCCCCTCTCTCCTCCTCGGTCTCCCTTGCTTTCATCCCTCCTGCTTCTTTTCCAGTCCGATTTACTGCTGCCTGGGTTGAACCTCAAGCTGTAGCCCTGCAGGACCAACAAACAGTTTGTAAATGTTTTGTAACTAATCCTTGTTATAGAAAATCAGACATATACAAGCTTAGAACTTGGCGATAAACCAGATTTTTACTGTTACCGTCATTCACCACTTTAACAGGAGACAATTTTCGCATGTGGGTAAAATAAATAAACTTAATGCTGCTGTTTTGTCTGTGTTGGAAGGTGGCTGGTATTTCCTTCCCCATTACGACACGGCAGTGTGTCTAATAACGTGACTCCACCGATCCAGTCAGATGCATAAACCAAGAGAATGGTGGATGAGACTAGTGAAGAAGTGCTAAAGGCCAATTTTTGCTTCTGACACATAGCCTAACATAAATCAGTTGCATTGCATTTCCTGCACATGCCTTTATTTTAGATAGACAAGTCAGAGCATTTATTGTTATCGAGATAAAACTGCCAATTTATTATGATATTTATTTGAGGTCCTATTGCACAGCCCTAAGTAAGATAAAGCGCAAAAGATATTATACAGAGAAACCCCCAGTTACCTGGAAATTCTGTATGTTTGACTGTAAAATGTCCTTCAACATGAACTTTAATGTTTTAAATAACCTCCCCCCCCCAATATCATCTTAACCTTGGTTGCACCAGCTGCTCTGCACGGCCCATGAAGCTCGTTGGGATGCAACAGGCTGCTGACATCCATTTCCTCCTCGTTGTTGTATTCATCGTAGCGAACACGGCAGCGCTGATCCTTAATCCACAGAATCACAGCAGGATAAACCAATCCGTCTTCTGAATAAACTGCCCGGCAGCGGGAACCAGGCTTCCAGTTCTGAAATACAAACCAGAATTTTGAACATATCGAAATATTTATACATTAAAACCTGGAATGCAAGTCATGGATTAATTCATTCATCTAAAGTTGACTGATCTTATCGATGAACAGAAAATTAACTGATAATCAGACATTTTCTAAAAAAAAAAACAGAGTTTTAACTTGTTTCAAGTGGATATTTCCATAACACGAAGGGCTAAACATTTTTAACAACATGCAGAGTTAAGAAAAAAAAAAAAAGTACAGTATTATATTTTAGCAATTTATTGTGCCAGCTGTATTGAATAATTGGAAAAAAAAATCTTACATCAAGAAAAGTTATTACAAAATATAAAAATATACTTTTTTATAACTTAAGTCACCAATTTAAAATGGATAAAAATGCGCAAAATTTAGAGTGGATGTCAGGATTTTAGCGGTGAATATTTCATAGGGTGTAACCCTTGGTGTATTACATCTTTAGGCTTTGCGTGGCGTCCGGGGGTATCTTCTCTGAAGCGCCATTTTCTGCATTTTGAGGTGGTATGCAGCTAACCTTTTTATCTTTGTTACAACACTACTATTGTCCTGATTATGGGAAGCATGTGCACATGACTAGAGGTGGAAACCTCATAGGAAGACCTGAGATCATTTTATGTACAATCTTATGTTTCATAGGTTAATTCAAACAATCAGAAAGTGTAATGGTACATTCAAACCACTATTTGAGCCACAAAAAAAGTGCCTGTTTCTTCATTTTTGATGCTTGTACAGATTAAGGCCAGACGCGCTTTGCTATATTTGTTGTGATAAGCTGATTAAGCTGGTTTTAATATATTTTTATGCGAGAATGTCTACCTGAAAACATCGCCTGTGCAGTTAGTTCATCAAGATTACAATCCTGCCTTAAAATATTATTTCGCTCAAAGACCCCCACATAGCAAAAGTGCGTCGTCACTGGGAATCCCCAACAGCTGCCTCAGGCCTGATAGCCTCGTGGGGGACTTTCCGCTACTGCTCTTGGAGACTGGAAGTAGATGCTGGTGTTCTTCTGGTATATGGTACAAACTGTAGGCACCAGAATAACAAAAGCGAATATAATTTGCTTTAAGTTTTCAACATTTCAGAGGAGTGACAATAGTGCTCTGCTTCAGCAGTGCTGTCCGTCTCCCTGCCATCTCCCAGATCAGCTTCTCTGATAGGTTGATGTGGCACATCGAGCAACAACTGTTCCGTTTTTTTCCCTAACTCCAGCATCTGCCGCTTGTGAAATTTTTAACATTTTCGCCAAGTTTCCGGGAGAAAAACAGGGAATACAAGTTTTATTTTTTCAGTACACATTGCTAGCTGAAAGCGTGGTGGTCGTTAATGTATCTCATATGTGCGGAGTTACCCGTTTGACCATGACTTAAGCTCCAAATCACACTTTCATCTGTTGTCGTAACACATAGCCATTTGGGCATTTGATCCAAGGGAAACACGTGACCGTCCCGAAAAGTATTTGATTCAATATTAAATAAATGCATACAAGTGCACAGAAAGATGATTCCAAATATTGATACAAGAAACTGCTGACTAATCGAGAAAAAAGTTAAAAATAAAAGTGTAGAAATAGACATACTTTGGACTAGGTCCGTTTAAAATGTCTCTTTTATTTATCAATCTATTGAAATTATATATTTAGCAGAAACACTAGATCACTGATAGGACATAGAAAAAAACAACAAGAAATACATCTTTTAAATAGTTCAAGAATAAAAGAGAAGATATTTCACTCTATGTGGAAAGAATCTACATACTTGTTTCAAATTCTGAAATGTTTAACAAATTGTAAACATTTTTAGAAAACATTTTTCTTTTTGGATGTCTACGATTTCCAGACTTTCAAAGAAGAAATTAGAATCACTGTGAAATCAGACCTTCATGATTAACTGTGTCTCAAATGAAGGGTGTTTTCTTACAATCATTACCTTTGCTTCTGCAGTGGTGGAATCATCCTTTATAGGAGGACAGGCTGTCTGAATGTCCAGCTCCACTTCCTCCTGCTTCTCTTCTCTTTCTGTCTCCACCAGAGCTTCAGCTTCTATAGGCTGCTCCTTTAAGGATTATTTTTTTCAAAATTACCAATAAAGTTTGGCAAAATAAAAGCGCCTCCCTCCCAAATTATCCTTATATGTAAATATATTTATAGTTTGGTTTAGCCCAAGCCTAACAGAAACAATACAAACAGTAATGACCATGGTCCCATCCTGCTTTGCTGGGTACACTCTCTTGATCTAAATCAAAAGCTTTTAATAGCTTTCATTGAGGGATGATGAGAACAGCAAAGTTATCTTGAAGACTATTTAATGAAGCATCCTGGGCTTCAGTAATTCAGTAGGTTGATCTCCTCCAGGCCAAACTGTGCTACACTAATGTATGCAAAAAAAAAAAAACTTCCAGCGGTTAAACGTGTTAACAGAAGAAAAAAAACCCATTTAGGATCTTACATGTTTTTAAACTACTTTTGTTACGGCTTTAGTGTGTAAAAAGCCAAGAGCAGAGCCAAACCTCCAATGTTTCAAGATCTCCCCCCGGCCTCACGTCAGTGTCAGTCACCGCCTCCAGGAAAGGAACCTGTACAAACAGAGAGAAAATCCGCTAGCAGCCGTTTTCGACATCTAAGAACTCCCAAAACACCTGAAGTTAAGCACCTAAACAAAGCAGCAACATTAAAACTAAAAAAAAAAAAAAAGATTATCTCATAAACGGTCGCCATGTTTTTTTTCTTGTTAACTGCTCAGCTGTATGCTAGCTTCTCGGCTAAATATAGAGCGCTTACAGTTCAACACTTTCGGTTATTTGTCGGCTTCTAATGTTTCAAGTTTTTGTCTTAATATGTTGAATTGAGTTAAAAATGCGGACCGATTCGATATCATCGTGAGGAACGCAGCTTTCTGTCATGGCGGCCATTCGTCAGAACCAAACAATCGTCACCTCGGTTTGTAGACCTTCTTCTTCGTCTCCTCTCTTCTTTGTGGAATTTTATTTGGCAGTTGGTAAACAACGGTTTGCATTACCGCCAACACTTATTTGTGCAGAAGAGTACGGAAGATGATTAGGGCCACTGGAAAAAAAAAGAGTTAACTGATTTTTAAACATTATTTCAGTTTAATATGGGAAAAAAGTCAGAATTCTGATTTTAATCTCAGAATTCTGACTTTTTTCCCCTCAGAATTCTGACTTTAATCTCAGAGTTCTGACTTTAATCTAAGATTTCTGACTTTTTTCTCAGAATTCTGACTTTAATCTAAGAGTTCTGACTTTAATCTAAGATTTCTGACTTTTTTCTCAGAATTCTGAC
>NW_015152030.1:0-1300 GCF_000732505.1 Cyprinodon variegatus | reverse complement strand
CTGTAAATGTCCATGGACTTATAATTGACAGAGGTACTAATGGACTGATTGTAAGTTTTTTGATCTGAGTTTTTTTTTCTTTTTCTGATGAATATTGCATCCAAAACTTTTGCTTTTTTTTTTTTCCAAGCATGGTTCCAGGACGTCTTGTTTTGGATTGGTTTGTTCATGTCATTTTAAATGTATCCAGTATCAAGGCTAACTGATCCCTTCTTATACCTAATTGTGGCTCTCCAGTTTCTACCAATAAATATGCTGTAGATGTTGTTTTAATATCTCCAGTAATAATTCTAATTGCTTGATATTAAGTGGTGTTTAAGGTTTCTAAAGGTGTTTTTGAAGATTAATTTTTGTTAACCTACATGATTGTAATATTGTGTTCCTAAATCCTGATGCATTGTTATTGGGTAATGATCACTGCTTATTAGTTTTTTTTTTTATTTTTATTATTATTAATGACATGTCATGAACTAGAAACTTGCTAAATAACTTGAAACTAGTGTAATATCTACTGATCTTTATTTACATCAATCCTTGTGCTATTCCCATCATTTATACACACATAAGTTTTGTCATCCATAACTTCTTTAATTATTATTCCAATGTGACCATTATACCTATCAAATAATATGTCAATTCAAATCACCACAGCAAATTAACGTTTCTTCTAAATGCACTAAGAGGTTGTCCAATGATTCAGCAGACAATCTTTTCCCTTGGTTATAAAAAATTATAACTTTAATGTTATTTCCAACCCAGATTTCTAGGAATATTAATTCCAAATCGGAACCTTTTGTTAACAAACTATATTTGATTCCTTATTTTATAAATATAATAAGTCCTCCTTCCCTACCCTCTTCTCAATCTCTTCTTACATTCTTTCAATATAAAATCTAGATGAGATTTAAGCAATGTTTCCTCAATACAAATTATGTCTGCTTTATTGCTGTGTATGTTAAATAATGTGAGTTTAATTCTAAAAGCAGAAATAAGAAAAAAAAACAAAAAAACTTTTAAGCAATGTAAACATATATTATGTAACACTATTGATGTCTAACGATACTGAAGATGGCATCTAAATTTTATTTTAAATCAATGATAAACTAAAACAGCTAAAACAGAAGGTTATTTTTTACATTATGCTGATGACATTTGATTATTTCCTGCTCAAAATCTACTTTGATTTGATCAAAGTGAGCTTGGATTATTTCTTTACAAAAGCCAGAAAATAAAAATACACCTTCAACATTACAGTACATTAATTCAATTCAATTCAATTCAGTTTATTTATATAGCGCCA
>NW_015152029.1:113990-126078 GCF_000732505.1 Cyprinodon variegatus | reverse complement strand
CTTACAGTTCGTGGTCCACGTGGACTGGATCTTCTTCTGCTTCCTCAGGAATCGAGCTTTTCTTGCAATCTCCCCATTTCTTTTTGTCAGGTGCTCATTAGTGAACACATCTGACCCCTTTAGCAACCTGCCCTGTTTCAGCAGAGCAGATTTGTGTTTGCGGTTGCTGAACCTCATGATAATCGCCGGTTTGTCGTTGTTACCTCGTCTCGGTAGCGGATGGCACGCTTCCACAGAGTCACAGTCCAACTTTATCCCTTTGGTCAAGAGGAAAGAGGCCACCTGCTCCTCCGTGGACTCCGTCTGCACAGGGCCCTGCCACCGCGCCAGCATAGGAGCGGGGCTTGACACGCAGTCCGGTGATGATCACATCGTTCATCCTCGTGTACTGCTCCAAATCAGCTACGCGGTTCTCCAGAACGGCGATCCGCTTGTCCTTCTCCTCATTGAGTAATCTCAAAGCCTTCACCTCTTCCACCAAGTCCAGGATGGACTTTTGCTGGATTCGGATGGCCGAGGTCTCTCCAGAAAGAAAATCCAACGCCTTTCTTATCTCCTCAAAATCTTCCACGGATGGATTCTTCTTGGGGCCCATGAAAGTTGACAACAGGACGTTACCTCTAAGTCCACAGGCTCTTTGAAAGAATGAAAATGCTGTTTTTGCTCTGTTGCCTGTTGCTGCATCCAAATACAAAATCTGCAAGAGAACAACATCACAAATTCTAATATTTTCTAAATTGTTTTACATCTTGCCTTGTAGTCAATCCATGTTTTTTACTAAATGAAATTGTTTTAGCTGATGAAAAAAAATTATAAGGGCTGTGCAGTAGTTCGGTGGTTAGGTTACTGCCTCAGCATCCTTTGGATGCAAGTCTTTCAAAAAATTCCTGTTCATTTTATGTTGGTTTTAACACATGTAAAGGCAAAATGCTACCATCAAAACAGATCAGTTTAGGACATTGTGGTTTACAGTCCTACTTTTATACTTAAAGAATGATACATTTTATGGTGAAAAATTACTTTTCTAGAGTAGCCATCGAATCCACCAAAGATCACAATGTTATATCTGTTTCAGAAGAGAGAAAATAATTTCCTTAGTATTTACTACAGCTATATTTTTCTTAAGCTCAGTTTTGTGTGTGTATATCTATTTATTTAAAAACGAGGGAGGAAATGTCTATACCAATATTTAGTAATGATTTACATTGCTTATTTTGAGAATATGAATTGACCATTAATATTATTCTCAGTATGCAGGACATGGTTTATTGCGTTGGGCTCAACGTATTCAGTGGAATGCATAGCTGTTGCCCCGTAAAAGTTACTGATTAATATATCTTATAAACACAGGTTTTGAAAAAACATTTCTTCAAATCAAATCTGTAATATGTGATGGATAAGTTAATGGGCTTCCTTACATATATAACTTTTTACACATTGGTATTACAATCTGATCTAGAGTATCTTGTAATACAATTATGATATCACTGTGATCAGACTGGACTGCGTTATTAAACCTATCTTTTTTATTGTTATTGTGTTGGTACTGATTTATTTTATATATTAAGAAATGATTTTTCCCCCCTTGAGATGACATGTGTTGTGAACTGATTCACTTAAATTTATTTTAATCCTTCACTTTTGGTTTACTTGAAAAATGACATTCGTTACCTAATTCATTTGTGGTTGGTGTCGATGTGGAGCAGAGAGAGCGGACCTCGCACAGAATTGTTTATTCACATAATGCACCCAAGTCCAGTCATACGTGAGAAGATGCCTGCCGCATCAACTCTGTGCATAGAAGCCATCATCCTGCACCATTGAACACGGAGACCCATGGAGACCAAATGTCCTTGAACCATGCGGTAGCCAGCATTTGGCATCTGATGTTTGATAGTTGAAATCACTTGGTCAAGCTTCTGATCAGTCATTGTTGTTGGGATCTGGAGGCTTGTCCACTTTCTCCACTAGAGGGCGCCCAAGATCTTCCTCCTGAGAGGATCAGCTCACCTCTACACACCTGTTTCCTGTCTCCTCATCAAGAAGACCTATTTAAGGAGGAGGAGGCTGACACTTCCCTGCCAGAGTGTTTGCCAGTAATGGTTAGCAAAACCTGAGCCAGCCTGCCTGATCTAAATTTAGTGAACCTGTCTGACCCTGTTTCTCTCTGCCTCACAGATCCTGACTTTCCACTGAATCCCGTGGATTGCTAGAATTAAAGCAAGGGAACAGAACAGTGGCTGAATTTTTGATTGACTTCCGGATTAAAGCGGCCGCTTCCGGTTGGGAAGAAACGGCGCTTAAGAGTGCTTATTTTCACTCCCTAGATGAGTCTATTAAAGACAAGTTGGCAACTCTAGATGAACCTAAAACTTTGGAGGATCTGATAAGACTGACAATCCGCCTAGATAACAGGCTGTGAGCCAGATCCGTTGCCAGAACCAAGAGCCATGTTTTCCCAGTCACTACACTTCCTGAAAGGTCTATTGAAAGAGCTAATGAAGTCTCTTCTCCCTCCTTGTCCTCAGAAGCAGAGCCCATGCAGATTGGTAACACCAGACACTCATCTGAAGAGAAACAAAGGAGATACAAACAAAACCTCTGCCTGTATTGTGGTAAACCTGGACATTTTGTGTCAACCTGTCCCGCTAAGGTAAAAGCCGGGGTCCGCCAGAGGAAATGAGGAGTCTGGCGGACCATCTCCAAACTGAAAAATCTCCTTGACTTCTGTTACCCGCAACTCTTTTCTTTAAAGAACAATCCCTCACATTGTCGGCTATGATGGATTCAGGCTGTGAGAGAAACCTAATCGACTCTAGTTTGGTCAAACAACTTAATCTTAACACTACTCCTTTGACTAAACCCCTGAGAGTCTCCGCCTTAGATGGTAAACAACTACCTCAAATTACGCATCAGACCAAACCTTTAGAGCTACTAATCTCCGGTAACCATAGAGAAATCATCTCATTTTATGTTTTTCCATCTGCTAGCTCATCTATAGTTCTGGGTTTTGATTGGCTGGTCTACGAGACATGTGGAGTCCTGGTCTATCCCCTGTAATTGTTCCTTCCTCCGTTCCGCCGTTCCTCCAACTCAGCCACCGGCAAACCGTCAGGAGGTTGACCTGCCTAATCTCTCTGCCATTCCTCCTGATTATCATGATTTGGCTCCGGTGTTCAGTAAGGCTAGAGCCCTTTCTCTCCCTCTGCACCGTCCATATGACTGCGCCATCGATCTTCTCCCTGGGGCCCCTCTCCCTAGCAGTCGGCTTTATAACATCTCCAAACCTGAGAGGGAAACAATGGAGAGATATATCAATGAGTCCCTAGCCGCTGGAATAATCCATATTCTTCTCCACTCAGAGTCGGGTTTTGTGACCCTGTATTGATTACTGTGGGTTAAATCAAATAACAATCAAGAACAAATATCTGTTGCCTCTGTTAGCCTCTGCCTTTGAACCGGTTCAGTGTGCCACTGTGTTCTCCAAGTTAGACCTGAGAAACGCCTATCACCTTCTCAGAATCCGTAAAGGAGATGAATGGAAAACAGCCTTCAAAACACCTCTGGGACATTTCGAATACCTGGTTATGCCTTTTTGTCTGACTAATGCCCCTGCTTGTTTTCAGGCTCTAGTGAATGATGTTTTGAGAGATTTTTTGAACGTTTTTGTGTTTGTCTACTTAGAAGACATCTTAATTTACTCCAAGACTATCTCTGAGCATCAGAAACATGTCCGTTTGGTCCTGCAAAGACTTCTGGAAAACAAACTGTTTGTGAAGGCTGAAAAATGTGAGTTTCATTGTCCATCTGTTACTTTTCTAGGATTTGGGCTCGAGGGTGGGCAGGTGAGGCCATCGGAGGATAAAATCAATGCATCGGAGGATAAAATCAATGCAGTTCTGGACTGGCCCACTCCTGAAAATAGGAGACAACTTCAAAGGTTTCTGGGATTCGCTAACTTTTATCGTAGATTCATCAGAAACTACAGCCAAACAGCCCAACCACTAACTGCCTTAACCTCAGTCAAGAGAACCTTTCACTGGTCCACTGAGGCTGAAGCAGCCTTCAAGAAACTCAAAACTCTGTTTTCCAAAGCACCCATCCTCATTCAGCTGGACCCCTCCAAACAGTTCATTCTGGAGGTGGATGCATCTGATTCAGGGGTGGGGGCTGTTCTGTCCCAAGTTTCTGATTCTGACCAGAGAACTCATCCATGTGCATTTTTCTCCCGCAGACTCACCCCTGCTGAACGTAATTACGACGTCGGTGACAGAGAGCTTCTAGCCTTAAAACTGGCTTTGGAAGAATGGCGGCATTGGCTGGAGGGCGCAGAGCATCCCATTTTGGTATGGACCGATCATAAAAATCTTTCATACATTCAATCAGCCAAAAGATCTAATCCCTGTCAGTCCCGTTGGTCTCTGTTTTTCTCTCGGTTCAACCTGATCATCTCCTACAGGCCTGGCTCTAAAAACACTAAACCTGACGCTCTGTCCCGTCTCTACACTCCTGATGAACCAGAAACTCCAGCTAGTATTTTACCGGCTAGCTGTACTGTTTCCACAGTCTCCTGGGAAATATCTGACCTGATTAAACAGGCGCAAACTTCTGAACCAGATCCCGGCACTGGTCCGCTTAACAAAATTTACGTTCCCTCTTCAGTCAGGCCCAGATTGATTCATTGGATGCATTCCTCCAAATTATCAGTTCATCCTGGGGTCAGTAGAACCGTTGCCCTGATTTGGTGGCCTTCACTCCACAAGGACATTAAGGAGTTTGTTCTAGCCTGCCCTGATTGTGCATGAAATAAATCATCTCATCATCTTATCAGCCTCCCTCTGGTCTCCTTCATCCCCTGCCTGTTCCCAAACGCCCTTGGTCACACATAGCCATAGTCTTTGTTACTGGATTACCGGCATCCAAGTGTATGACCACCATTTTCACAGTCATCAATAGGTTCTCCAAGTCCTGCCATCTTATCCCTTTGAGAAAACTTCCCAACGATTTTCAGACAGCCCTTCTTCTAATCAAACACGTTTTCAGGTTACACGGCATCCCACAGGAGATTCTGTCAGACCGAGGACCACAATTTACAGCTCAGGTATGGAAACATTTTTGTTCTGCCCTCGAAGCCAAGATATCATTAACCTCTGGTTACCATCCTCAGTCTAACGGCCAAACAGAATGCATGAATCAGGAGCTGGAGTCCACCCTCAGGTGCTGCACTTCCACCAACCCTGCCGACTGGAGTCTCCCCCTTTGAAATCTCCTTAGGATATCAGCCTCCGTTATTCCCTGCTGATGAGAAGGAAATCTCAGTCTCTTCAGTCCGACACCACATCTACCGATGCCGCAAGATCTGGAGCAACACTATTGCAGCTCTGAGCCGTTCATCCGAACAGAACCGCCGATTTGCTGACCGGCGAAGACGTCCAGCTCCCACCTACTCACCAGGGCAGCAGGTTTGGCTCTCCACCAGAGATATACCGTTGAAATCCATGTCTAAAAAATTGTCCCCCCGTTACATTGGCCCTTACAAGATCGAATCTATCATCACTCCCTCTGCTGTCCGTCTGCATCTCCCTCCTTCTCTCCGGATCCATCCCACTTTCCATGTCTCTCAGATCAAACCCGTCCTGACCAGTCCACTTTGCCCTCCTTCCGACTCCCCTCCTCCCCCCCATTGATGGGCATCCTGCATACACCGTTCGCCGGATCATAGACTCCAGTCGTCGGGGCCGAGGTTGGCAGTACCTGGTCGACTGGGAGGGCTACGGTCCGGAGGACCGAACGTGGGTTCCTGGGCCATTTATTTTGGTCCCTGCTCCTATATCTGAATACCATTCGTCTCTACCTTCTCGTTCCTTTGGACCGCCAGGTGGCGGTCGTTGAGGTGGGGGGTGGGGGGGGGGTAATGTTGGGATCTGGAGGCTTGTCCACTTTCTCCACCAGAGGGTGCCTGAGATCTTCCTCCTGAGGGCATGAACTCACCTCTACACACCTGTTTCCTGTCTCCTCATCAAGAAGACCTATTTAAGGAGGAGGAGGCTGACACTTCCCTGCCAGAGTGTTTGCCAGTAATGGTAAGCAAAACCTGAGCCAGCCTGCCTGATCTAAATTTAGTGAACCTGTCTGACCCTGTTTCTCTCTGCCTCACAGATCCTGACTTTCCTGGAAACCAGAAACTCTGGAGATAGAAATATCTGCCTGGAATCTGTCTGCCTGCACTCAGTCTCTGCCTCTGCCCTCAGCCCTCTGCCTGCCGACTAGCCTCTGGACTCACAAGGTTCCCCCCCTGCTGATCTGAATCCTCTCTGAGCAGGTATTTGTCCCTGTCATCAGTAAACTGCAAATTTCCTGGATCTATTCTAACTGCTCTGTCCTCCTCAATGGTTTTCCTCCTGAGACCAGTCCGAAGAACCCAGAACCGTGCATCATCTTTCATTGTAATCATTGTAAATAAACCATTTAACTTTTCCCCTGTCTTAAGAGTGGTTTCTGCATGTGGGTTAGACGCCTTGAACCCAACATGACAATTGTACTGTATGATCCTCTCACAGTTAAGTTAAATTCTTGCATCCTGCGATAAATGGTCCTCCTTGAAACTCCAAGGCATTTAGCAATGCATTCAACTGGTAGGTGTATGTCTAACAGTCTCTCCAGCGTTTCTTTCCCCAGTACAATTCTTGGACGAGAGGAAACTGGACTTAATTCTGTTTCATAATCCACTCGTCTCATTGCATTTGCATTCATTTCCGACTGAACTAGATCATAAAGGTGCTGGAGGTCTTCTAAAATATCTGACACCCCGCCAATTTCCTCAGAGAAAGAGGCAAACATGATTAACTCATGACGAGTGAGAAACTGTAAATAATCTAAATTGAGTGGCTGCTGGTTTAAAGCAGACTGCAGTCTTGTGAGAAGTCTTTCCATGAGCTGATGTCTTAGTGTATCCTGATGGTCAGAGAAAGAAAAAATATAAGTAAATGGACTTTTGATAAAGCAGAATGAATTAAATTTCAATACCATGAAACATACAAATAAATCCAGAAACTGATAACAGCCACATGAGGAAAATCAGATCTATTAAAGCTATAGAAAATATTTTAAACATACGTACATGTGACTGTGATGTAGACAACATTGTTGAACTGCAGTGAGTTGCCCATCCAAGGTACAATGGTTTAGTCTGTTATAAAGCATTAGCATAGTGGCTTGAGAAATTAATGCTAATGCAAAATGGCAAGCATATGCATACAGTTAATATTGTAAGGGTATAAATTCAAATACTTTATTTACTTTATTTACCTTACCTTTTTATTATTTAAAACTTTCGCCCAGGAATGCCGCCAATCCTACTCTCGGGCAGTTTTTCATTTAACCGGATGTAGTATTTGGAACTAATGCTTTCATTGGATGAAAAGAAGCTGAGCGTGATAAGCTGATGGTATGGTTCATTTACATACATTGCTGAAGTTGCGAGCGCAGAGAGTCGAGCGAGCGGAGAAACAGCCGAGCGCGCAGCTGGTGTTGAGCGCGGAGAGAGCAGGTCGAGCGCGAGCACAGACGGATTCGAGCACGCGCAGAGATAAAACTGAGCGCGAGAACAGTGTGTTGAGAGGGTTTTTCAGAGTTGAGCACGCGCCAGACCGGTTTTGCGCCCGCGTGTGTTGTCTTACTGTGCGCTCAGATTGGTTCCTGCGCGCTCAAACCGATGGCACAAATATCTCTCCATACGACTCGGGGTTCTCCCCTGCTCCGCTATCCATGCAGATCTGTGTTGCACAGATTTGATGAGCTCCTGGGCCCCTCTGTGGATGTTGGCTGGATCCATCATCCCACTTCTGATACCAATGTAACGCAGGTGAGTGTTACAAAAAATCAGGCTTAGTTGACAGTTTATCAACGGCTTTTATTTATTCTTCATCAACTCCGCTAGGGATGCAGCACAACACTTCAGTAAACACAACAGCCTTATCACTCAGGGTGAAACTCACATGCTCTCAACACACACCCCGAAAACAGCATGAACTGAGGCAAATACGAACAATAAACAACATGAGCAACATTCCAACAGAATAACAAGGAAATAAACAAGCAAACAAACCAAAACAGTGCACCTATTCGTCCAGCCGCTACAGTACTTTGTTTCCCCCTAGAGGTTTAAATGTGAACTGCCTTTTCTCAGTTTGCCTGAGGAGGAAGGTGAGGCCTGTTTTTTCTTCCCAGACATCAGGTGACTGATAGAGAAGAAAGGATGCGTTCATGTACAGACATGCTGCTGGATTTGCAGTTTCCTCTGCTGGTTTTCATACTGTATGAAAAACTAACTGTAAATTATTTTCTAAAAGTTACTGCAGTATAGGTCCTTCTCAAAATATTAGCATATTGTGATAAAATTAATATTTTTCATAAAGAAATTCTAAAAATTGAACATTCATATTTTTTAGATCCATTGCACACTAACTGAAATACACTGCTCTAAAAAATTGAAGGAACACTTTGAAAACACATCAGATCCCAATGGGGGAAAAAATCATGCTGTTTATTTATACTGATATGGACTGGGTCGTGTGTTGGGAACAAAAGGATGCCACATCATTTGATAGAAATGAAAATTATTAACCGATAGAGGGCTGAATTCAAAGACAACCCAAAAATAACAGTGAAAAAATTATGCGGCAGGCTAATCCATTATGCTGAAATTTCATTGCAGCAACTGAAAATGGCATTCAGTAATTTGTATGGCCCCCAAGTGTGTGTATGCATGCCTGACATTGTCGGGGCATCCTCCTAATAAGAGGACGGATGGCGTCCTGGGGATCATCTCCCAGATATGGACCAGGACATTACTGAGCTCCTCGACAGTCAGATGGATCGAAACACAATGCCGCAGAGGTGTTCTCTTTGATTTAGGTCAGGCGAGCGTGGGGGCTAATCAATGGTATAATTTCCTTCATCGTCCAGGAAGTGCCTGCATACTCTTACCACATGAGGCCGGATATTGTCGTGCACCAGGAGGAACCCAGGACCCATTGCACCAGCATGGGGTCTGACAATGGGTGCAAGGATTTTATCCTGATACCTAATGGCAGTCACGGTGCCGTTGTATAGCCTGTATAGGTCTGTGTGTTCCTCAATGGATATGACTTCCCAGAGCATCACTGACCCAACACTAAACTAGTCATGCTGAACGATGTTACAGGCAACATGACGTTCTCCACGGCTTCTCCAGATCCTTTCCCGTCTGTCAGATGTGCTCAGGGTGAACCTGCTTTCATCTGTGAAAAGCACAGGGCGCCAATGGCGACTTGCCAATTCCAGTGTTCTGTGGCAAATACCAATCAAGCTCCACAGTGCCGGGCAGTGAGCACAGGGCCCACTAGAGGACGTCGGGCCCTCAGGCCACCCTCGTGAAGTCTGTTTCTAATTGTTTGGTCTGAGACATTCACACCAGTGGCCTGATGGAGGTCATTTTGTAGGGCCCTGGCAGTGATCCTCCTGCTCCTCCTTGCACTAAGGAGCAGACACTGGTCCTGCTGATGGGTTGTAGACCTTCTATGGCCCTGTCGAGCTCTCCTGGAGTAACTGCCTGTCTCCTGGAATCTCCTCCATGCTCTTGAGATTGTGCTGGGAGGCTAAGCAAACCATCTGGCAATGGCATGTATTGATGTGCCATCCTGGAGGAGTTGGACTGCCTGTGCAACCTCTGTAGGGTCCAGGTAGCGCCTCATGCTAACAGTAGTGGCAATGACCCTAACCAAACGCAAAACTGGTGAAAAGGAGTCAGAAAAGATGAGAAGGGGAAAAAATTTTAGTGGCCTCCACCTGTAAAACCATTCCTGTTTTGATGGTCATCTCGTTGTTGCCCCTCTAGTGCACCCATTGTTAATTTCATTAACACCAAAACAGCTGAAATTGATTAACAACCCCTTTTGCTACTTACCTGACCAAATCAATATCCCAGAAGTTTAATTAACATGATGCTATACTCTGATTACAAAGTGTTCCTTTAATTTTTTGAGTAGTATATTTTAGGTCTTTTTATGTCTTAATATGGATGATTTTGGCATACAGCTCAGGAAAATCCAAATTTCTATCTCACAAAATTAGCATATCATGAAGAAGGTCTCAGGACGAGTTATACATCTAATCATCTGAATCAACAAATTGACTCAAAACACCTGCAAAAGATTCCTGAGGCCTTTAAAACTCCCAGCCTGGTTCATCACCCAAAACCCCTATCATGGGTAAGACTGCTGATGTGACAAGCAAGAGCAGTGTTGTATAGTAACAAAGTTAAAATACTTCACTACTGTACTTAAGTATATTTTGGAGTACTTTAAACTTTTCAAGAGTATAATTTTTTTTATGAGAACTTTCACTTTTACTTCACAACATTTACAAACTTAATTGCATACTTTTACTCTGATACATTTTCAATGTCTGGTTTAGTTACTAAGTAAAAAAAAAAAAAAAAACGAGCGAGAGAAACGCTACTTACTACAAAGTCGGGTCTTGCCTGGGCCTGTTCATCAAAATCAATAGGATACGCCTGTTTCGCAAAGCCAGTCTCGCAAGTAGCAGCAGCCAGCCAGCCACATGGAAGAGGAGATGACGACAGTGTCGCCCTCGGCTACAGGGGAACCACCACTTGGTGAAGAGAACCCATGGCCTTATTTAAACAAAATGTTTATGTATGAAGTGTCTGCTATGCCTGCCCAAAGACGTGGGCATTTTGTCTGACAAAAACTCCCCGTCCAACTTAAAGAAGCACATCGAGGAAAGTTTTATGAAATGGTTACAGTGCCCCTGTTTCAGTAACTATAGATTGGTAACTAGGCACTTTTGTGAAATCTTGAGCATAACGTTATCTGTATAAATGAACTTTGTTTGGCATTGTTTTCAGTTCCACACGTGGTGTATTTAGCTTAAGCTAAATGTTGATTGTAGCAGGATTTGAAGATGAACAGAAGATTTTACAATTTCAAGTGATAATGGGGTTACAGTGGGCGCTGGTTGGAAATGGACGGTTTCCTGCATGATTCCTGTGTGATTCCCACGTGAATCACAATGTATTTCCTTCTCAGTTCTTGTGTCTTATCCATGTTTGTGCTTAAATAAACTCTTTTCCCCGTGTGTGTTCTGCATTTTGGGCTTACTCCCAGAACCCATCATGACACTGTGGGTGTCATTCATTGAGTTCCACTACAGTGCGCATGTTTCGTAGATACAGACAGGAGAGGCAGAATAGAGGCTGATGCGTGAATGTCCAACGAATAACTCCGATTGTTGTTTCAAAAATAGAAAACCTGGTTTCATTTCTTACTTATGCCCTGGATTTTGTAGCGTTTGTGGACACTACGTCGCTACTTGATAAAAATAATAACGTCACTACTGGAAAAAATAAGTTAAATAGTGGATCTAGAGCAAGTAAAATTCAAATTCTAATAAATCATGTAATAAAGATAATGAAAAAAAGATAGATGACTAAATAAAAGTAAATATTTTTGTCTTTTTTTTCTACAGGTCATAACGGCATGTGCTGTGCTGCACAACATCTGCCTGGGAGCCGGTGACATCACGGCCCCAGAGGATGACTTGCCAGAGGATGAGGAGGGGGAGAACGTGTTGGAGGCAGTCAGTGGTGCTCCATGGCGGGACCAGCTGTCTGCTGAGGTGTCTGCCCTGGAGGAGGGTCTACCAGACCACTGTTACATTTAGATGGCAAGTAGAATCACATTTTAGCTGTTCTCATATCAGGGTTATGAAAACAATTTTAGTAAAGTCATTATTTTCTGCGTCTTTTTAAACTTTTTTAGTAACATGGCAGCCGTCTATTGGGTCAGCCCTGCAAACCCAGATGGACGATGTGGTGAACAGTGGAGAGAGGCACCCCGACCCCCCAGATGATGTCCCACTTGCAGTCAGAAGACTCCAAGCTCATCTGTGTGCTGCTCAGCCTCTGCAGCATCTAGCTCTGGTGTGTCCTCAGGAATGGAGGCAATTAGGACAGGTGGGGCAAAAGAGGGCCTCTTTCCCAATACCTCATCTATGAGGACAATCCAGGGCCAGGTGGCAGCAGTGG
>NW_015152029.1:104919-113980 GCF_000732505.1 Cyprinodon variegatus | reverse complement strand
ATTTTAGTCCTCATAACACCCCACTATGGAACTCCTGATATGTCCTATTCAGGAACAAGTCTTTATTTTACAAGAGCTCGCTAGAAAGTGGTATATGGTCGATAATGCACATTCTATAACAATGCTCTATAAACTATAAGGCGATGGCTTCAGTGGTATTGAGACAGGATCCCAGTTTTTATCTGCTAAATGTTTTGTTTTTTTTTACACCACAAAAAAAATCTCTAGTTTTTACAGATAACTTTAACAGTTTTTCTTGAGTTCTAATTCAAATTTAATAGAAAATGGTAGTTTTAACTTAAATTAAATAAAAAATATGTAAAATTCCTAAATTGTAAATGTATATTGACCTCATAAGAAATAGAAATTTTATTGAACCTAATTGAAAAGAAATTTCACTTCATGCAACTCTCTTAATATATCCCTTGCCCTGTTTTTTATTTCATGGTTTTCTGGGCCCCCATGAAAACACGCTGGCCCCCTCCTGGCCCCCCTGGTACATTTGGTCTAGATCCGCCACTGTTCCTCACCTTCACTAGACGTGGATATACTTTAGTATATTCTGCTTTAAAATTAGTTCTATATTTTTTTACTCGAGGATTCAACCTCTGCCGTTTCTGAGGATGCACAGCTTAAACTTATTGGACTGATCCAATCAGCTCTCTGACAACCTTGAACGCCTTGAACGATCTCTGAACAGAGCATCACTTCGGACAGATAAGCTGCAGATGTTTCACCAGCAACCTCGTCACACCCCGATCTCTCTTGTTGTCTGCACAATTGAAGTAGTTCTAATTCGCACATGATGCATGAATTATTGTATTTCCTGCCCGCTCTCATTCGCATTAAAAAACACCACCTCGCAGAGTCTAAAATCCGGGATAGTTTATCCGACTCGCGGGCATTGGTGAACAACTCTCTATATCAGGGAGACTCAAAGAACTTCCAGGAGACTTGGGATGTCTGCGTTGCCCATAGGAAGACGTTTCTTTGATATAACAAAACCGAACATCTTCAGAACAGCTCCAAATGACACAAAACTCATATGGGTGCATAGAACATGATGTAATAACGTAAAATCAAGGGCGGTGTTCCCCTTTAAGTGTCTTTAATCTGCTCTACTTTAAAAACTACAGCACTCAGACACTTAAACCTGGATTGGATTATTCCAATCTAACAGCAGAATATTTCAAACATCTTTGGGATTTATGAAAGCTTTGTCTGCTTTTTAAAACTTCAACAAAGCTCAGGAAGGTCTTTAGTTGCATCTGGGCTACATTATAGTCAGTGTTGTAGGTCAAATGGTGATGGCAGCTGGAATATGCAGATGTTCCCTTTACAAAACATGGAAATATACAATCCGCGTTCAACATTAATAGTGCATTAAGCACATATTGTCAAGCGTTTAAGTAGCTGCACCCCACTAAACGGCTGGACCCATGACTTTAAGAGTATAGCTGGATTTACTCAGACAAAGCAAATTTCCCAATTTTGTGGTCAGTCTTAACAGCAGTCAGGTAAACCTTCGGACAGAAAGACAGTTATGCTTGTTAGTGAACATATATACTATTGAGGACACACAAACTATAAATTAAATCAAAATACTTGAATCAATCTAATCTTCATATACACATAAGAGTTTTACAAAATGTAACACAGTATTGCACCTTGTCCAGACATTTAACCTTAAATACCATGCAGCACAACCTGATAAAGCACAACATGGATACACATTTCCCAAATTATTTACACCACGGCAGACATTTTCAAATCAAGGAACATAAATCAAATGAGGAGGACTCCACTCAAATTACACATAATTAAAGAGCATTAGCAGTAAGATCCTATAAAATTCAGATTTCTTACTGGCTGCCCCTTCAGTTTTTTGACATGGGCCCTCAATTCTCTGCAGCTACTTTTCAGCACGAGTCTCTCAAACAACTTTCAAGAAATTAGCAGCTGTTTTCCTAAGTGTCATTTATGCCTTCACCAATGTGAGGCAAAGCACTTCAGGTGTGCACACTAATAGCCCCGCCCTGGGCTGCAGCCAATTAGCGGGTCAGTGCAACACCTCCCATTCGGCTTCTTGCACTTCTGTGGAGAAGGTCGTACATCTCACATCAACCCAGGCTTAGGAACTTGCTCCTCCACAGGGAGGAGAACAACAAGGCGCCCAACATCCCTGTGAAGTACTGTACAACTAGGCCTCCTTCGTTGGCCTTGTTGTACTGAGCCACAGACCGTTGCCTGGGACTGCACAGTGGACACACAGTCTCTTGTGGTAACTAGAACGTCAACATCCCTCACTATACCTTTGCGATCAGGTATTGCAGCAAAAACTTTTCCAAGTTGCAACTGACCACGGAGGGCATTCTGGTCACACAGCCACACGATGCCCCTGACAGCAACATTCCTTGCCACAGTGTGCCACTTGCTCCTGATGAAGAGATTGGGGCCAGCAAGCTGGCACCAAGATCTCCAGAACCTGTCAACCTGAATCTGGATCTCTTTCAGTCTCTTATAGGGGTAACTCTCAAAACTGAAAGTTTTAAAGTCTCCATCATGAGATGCTTGTCCCATCAATAGAGAATTTGGTGTCACATAGTGGATGCAATCTTCTTGACTCTGAACCTTTTGCATCGATCGGACACTAATTTGCCAGATTAGCTGCTAATTGAAGTGCGGTGAGAAACTCAATAAAAGTTAGGTTAATGACTTTTCCCACACTCTGAAGGCCTCACTTTGCAACCCGCACAGCTGCTTCAGCAGCCCCATTTCGAGGCGGAGAATCTCAAGGAAGCACTTCCAAGTCCATCGAGTGTTATTCTTTGCTGCAAAATCCTCCAGGCTTGCTGTGTTTTGTGCCTGAAGAAACTCATATAGCTCTTTTTAGCCCCAATGAAATTGGTTCCAGGATCTGACCAAACTTTCTGAGGGTGCCCTATAAAAGCAGAACCTTTGATAGGCCATGAGGAAACTCTCAGTTGACATGCTGCTGACCAATTCAATATGAAGAGCTCTGCTTGCCATGCAGCCTAAGGTGACTCCCATGCCTTTATGGACACTCTTTTTCTTACATCGTCCTTGACCAAGTAGGGTCCAAACATATCAACTGCTGTAAACTGAAAGGGTGCAGCAGGTCTCGTCCTTTCAACCGGTAGGTCCCCCATCACTTGTTGACACACTTGTGCTCTCATCTTCTTGCAAATGATGCATTTATTTACAGCTTTCTGCGCAAGTCTCCTCCCTTGCACAAACTAAGCCTTTTTCCTCATCCTTAGCAATGTTCCAGCAACCCCTTCATGCCCCTCTTTATGACTTTGCTGGGCCAGTCAGGAGTCAGAAGGTAAGAGTGGGACACTGACCTGGTCTTCCTTAAAGTGCAGAATTCACCCACCTTTGGCCCCAAGGAACCTCTTTGCTAACCTGACAACAGCCAGATGCATGTCTCGCTCCGCCTAGCTCCACTCACATACATCTGGGAACCCGCCATAGGAATTGCCTTTACTGAAGGCTGGGCCTTATCAAAACTCCTTGCATATGATTGGATAAGCCACTTGTCTGTCATCTTTATTGACATGCTATTTCAACCACTCACACCGAAGCTAACCCGGGACGCTGTGAGAGGAGGAGCCATTTGGTAGATCAAGCTCTTGCCAAATCCGGTCGGGAGAAGGGCGAAAACATCGTTTCCACCAACAAAAGCCTTCAAAGCCGTTCTCTGATGTTCTTTTGATTAAACAATATCAGATAGATTGGACAACACAGAAGAAATAGCAGCATCAATGCTAACGCTTGCTTCCTCAATGCGAGCCGCCATTGTTGTTGGAATCTCACGGTCGCTTCTCCACTCCAGGACACACCCACCCTGCGTCCTGATTGGACAGACCATACATTTGGTTGGGGAAATCACTTTCAATGAGTGGGTTCCCAGATGTATGTGAGTGGAGCTAGGCGGAGCGAGACATGCATCTGGCTGTTGTCAGGTTACCTCTTTGCCACCCTCTAAACAAAAGCCACAGTCCTTAACAGTTTTCTCAAGTTACTATGTCTCTTGAAATCCACAAGCTCTCTGGTTGCGTTCCCAAAGGGGGGCCTTTGCAGGTCCATTTGGGTTGGCCTTAAGTTTGGATCAGTTTCCCTTCTTGCTCTGGCTCACATTAGCACAGCTACAAAGGCCTTCTTTTGTAACTTGGTGACACTGTCCCTTGTGGCTGCAGCGACATCCTTGGCAGATTTTACCGGCCATTCTGACACACGTAGGTAAAGAAACCTTGGTCCAGTTTGCCACTCAGAGCCCAGATCCAAGTTTTCATGCTTAGCACCTCTTGAGGTGAAGTCTGCTATATTAAGTGACCCAGGGAATACTTCCTTAAATGGGCAGCATACACTGCTCCACAAATCTCAGCCTTAATGGCATCTCCTTTATGATCCAGTGCAGTCAGCTTAGCTTTGGACTTAACTATTCGCACAACCACCTCTCTGCATCAGCTGCACCCTAGATATAATTAGGGCTGCAACAACGAATCGATAAAATCAATAAAAATTGACTTTTAAAAGTGCTGGCAACAAATTTTATCATCGATTAGTTGTGTCGCGCGATTAATGCGTCATCCGCCACCGTCATCATCACTGCCGCTTGATTGAAACGGAAAAAAAAAATACGGCAGAGCGAGCCTGCGCCACAGGTGAGCAAAGGCTGTTTTCAAAAGGCAGTAACGTCAACTGTTCTAATGACCGATACCGCAAACGCAAGTTGCGTCTCAATACACAGGCTGCATCCTTCGAAGGACGCAGCCTGCGTATTGAGACGCAGCAGTTGGAGCAAAGTTCTGTAAAGTGTGGGAGCACTTCAGGCTTTGTAAAGTGAAAAAAGTCGGAACAGCAACTTTTGCAAAAACAAATTAACATGGCACGGAAGCACCACTGTTATGATGCAGCAACTGAAAAGAAAACACGTTAGAGCCTTCGATGGCAGTGAAGAGAGCTCATCAGCAGGGTGAGTTACCATGTTTGTTTGGTTTTAAAGTGGGAAAAATGTACCGTTAGTTTCTCAGGTAACTCGTCTGATCTTACCTTGTTAGTAGGTTGAAAACGGTGATAAGGTTGGTTACTTGATTTACTTTTAGTTTCATTTGAATTAGCTTAAGGAGTGTTTAGATTTACTTTATAAATAAATTAACATGCAAATTATGAGGGCAAGGCTTTTAAAGTTTAAATCTTCTGGCAAAGATAAAGTAAAGAGGATCCTGTATTTTATGGAAGAGAAGCAGAATAAAATCCAGCAAAAGAGGTAATATGTCAATTCATTATTTGCTACAAATACCCATGTAAATATCTTTCTTTGGGGATGTGTGTTTTAGCACCCTTAGTTCTCTCATTTTTATTCCAAATACAATTTATAATTTCAATCACAGGGTAATTTTTATCTCTATGTTTAATTATTTTCTCAAGTAGCAACTTAAAAATGCTATACTTTCCTGTCTTAAAAGGCAGAACTCTTCTTGTCTAAAAAAAACCTAATTTGTTGAAATGGGGGACATATTTGAAGCGTTAATTCAGAAAGTAAATTTAAATATTTGTATTTTATAGTAATGGAAAATTAATTAGCAATTAATTGAATAGTTTTTTTTTAATTAAGACCACAACTTTTCATTTATGTCTGTAGATGGATAAATGAGTAGGTTTCAAAAATGCAATACTACTGCAGAACTCATTCTTTGAGGAAAAAATAAATAAATCAAAACATTTCTAATTATTTACACAAAATATTAAATAACGTTAGAAATGCAAATTCTAGTTTTATGCTTTCTGCTGACATGCTGCAGGGGTGTAATTCAACAGTGTACTGTCCTCGTTACAGAAGAAAACAACAAACAATGACAAGCTTCATGGTGGGAAAGACATGCACACCACAGCAAGCAGCTGTCTTGACTGAGAGCATACTTCACATGATCGTAACAATCAACGATAATTGTTTGGATATATTTATCCTATTGTTTGAACCCCTTAGGGGCTTTAAAAAACAATAATGCCTGTATTTTTGAAACAAAGTACACTCTATTTTGTGGATGTATAGCTACATTTCTCATGTAAGTTTGGGTAGTTTTAACACAAACATTTATTTTTCATATTGCAACAGTACATGTAATGAGCAACCTGTATTTGTGTATCTGTTTGTTCAGTCTAAAATGTTTATTTTGCAATAAAGAGGTTAATAATAAAAATATTATTTGTCCAATTGATCGATAATCGAAAAAACAATCGGCCGATTCATCGATTTTTAAAATAAGCGTTAGTTGCAGCCCTAGATATAATATTGCCCCATAAGAATGCTCGCTTCCATCAGAGATTGTGATGCTTAAAGGTTCTGCCTGTGCCTCTCGGGGTGTTAGTGCTCTGGGGTACCTCAGTTTGCCCAACTCCACATAATCCTCAAACAAGGAAATGGCATCCTCCCGAAGCTCATCAGACAATGCTGTGTCCCATGTGCCCTCTGCTCTCTTGCCTTTGCTCTTTGCTTCTTGGAAAGCCTTCCTAACCAGGATAGCTCATTTTTGCTTAACAGGTGTTGCAAGCCCAAGTGGGACATACAGCCCAGAAACCTGGCTCAGAAGTTCTCTTCGAGTTAGTGAATTTGGTGCTAGCTGTCTCACTTCCCCCTTTGATAAGTTGTCACCAAACCTCATCTTCTTTCGTTTCTTTGAGAAGTTCAGAACCATTAGATGAAGTTCATCCTCGAATGGTGTGTAGCCCATGCAGAGAGCCTTATGGTCTTCATCTGATAGTTGATTTGGGAAGACAACGATTGCAGCGCCTGCCCTCTTGGCTCCTCAGGGCACCTCCCACTTTGGCCAGAGTAGACCCAAGGTTTAAATTGAAACCCATCAGCTTTTAAGATCTGCTCGACATTGGCCGTTTTCTTCTCTAGCTGATCCTGGTCATTGCCAGAAGTGAGTATGTCTTCTACATACGTGTCCTCCTCCAGCACACGGCATTTCTCCACCAGATGAGAGACCCTTGGCAGCCTTGCAGTCTCTCTCATAGCAACTTGAGCAATGCAGCCAGCAGGCTTGTCACCAATATTGACCCTTGTTATTGCATAATCACTAATGTTGTCTGCTTCAGAATGTCTCCAGAGAAAACGATGAAGATGGACCTCGCAATCCTCAAGCCAGACAGAGTTATACAGTTTTTTTATGTCTCCTAGAGCAGCAAAGATGCCTAGATGGACCCTTAGGAGGACAGCTCGTATGTTGCTTTTTCAATACATGAGGGCCTTTGATGAGTAGATCATTTAAGACTTTGGTCTTTTTATATTTTTGGCTGCTATTCCAAATTAGCCGCACAGGGGTTGTGACTGAGTGAGGATTAGGTGCAATGAGGTGGCTGATATACCACACAGGACCAGTCCAGCTCTCCAACATTTGTTTTGACATATCATATCATATCATGCACCTGATCTTTATAGGTCATTTTCCAGTCTGGCTCCTTCGACAACTGCCATTCAGTCTTCAAAAATGTTGCCTCTACGGCTCTCCGATTATTAGGCAACATTGCAGGATCCTCTGCCCAAGGATATTTTGTATGCCAATGGGCCTCGGCACAGTGGTGGTCTCCCATTGAATAGGACAAATCAACCATTACAAGCTCCAGCTCCCGCTCCTCAAAGAGAGATCTCCTTTCCTCTAGGTTGGCATTTTCTGCAGCGGCACCCCCCACATTTTGGCTCACAGGCGGCATCAATGCTGTCCCACCTCCACCACTCCAAAAATTTCCTACTGGTGCCAGCGGTGGAGGCCAGGGAGACCTGACGTGAGTGGTTTGTGCCACTGTGCTCGCTATTGTGGGTATACTCCCAATATTTTTCTGCAGCAGTTCGCATTGAACGACCGAAGTTCTTGACATGTTAGCCGTAACACTAGCTTCCTCAAAGGGATTTGTGTGGGAGCCAGCCACAGTTTTCCCCCGAGGGCCATCCCATAGGACAAGATCCCCCACTGAATGTACCTTCTGCGGTACAAATTGACCCTCCTTGTGACTGATGAGTAAATTTATTTTTCTGGCCCTGGTAAGTTCATGTGGAGGGATGCCTGGGAAGATCCTCTGCAGTTTCCTGACTGAAACATGATGGTGGATCTCTGTAATACTGTCCAGCCCATAACACACAAGTTGGTGAGACGTCAGTGTGCCCCTGGGGGTACTGACCCTTATCTTCAGGAAATATCACTTTGTCTCCACTGTAACTTGCATGCCTCCCACTCCATGGACCACCAGAGAGACAGCTTCACTCTGTAAATGTATTTCTCCAGCAGCCTTGTGAGTTATGTAATTGGTGTCTAAAGCTAGATCTATAAAGGTTCCTTCTGATCCTCTGTCCAGCCGTTGCAGTGACTTCAAGGATCATCATAATGACAGGGAACTCTTGCAATGCATGCTCTTCCAACCAACATTTACTTCCTGTAGAGTTGAGCACTGCTGGGCCATCTAAGAGGATAGTTTTGACAGGAACTCTTCCTGGTCCTCAGTGCACTTTTTCCCACTGCGTCTGGCTGCATTAGGCCCTGGCTTCTCTTTAGAAACACCTCTCTCCTGAACTAGGACACAAAAGGTAGTGCTGCTCTTCACTCCCTCTTGCTTTACATATGTCACCTTTGCAGAGGAAGGTGCTCTTGCACCGCTCATCAGAATGAACTTCAAGACAGTTTTTGCAGGCCTCTGCCTTTTGGACAGCCTTCTCCTTTTCAGCCAAATTTAGGGCCTTGAACTTTCTACAACAATACAATCTCAACCTGTGACCACTCTCTCCACAAACTGTACAAGCTCCTTGGGGGTTAACAGACCTGGTGACTTTAGTCCTGGCCTTTTTTATTTGATCTTTTTGTTCTTTCCTTAAAGGCTCATCATCCTTTAACTGCTCCAGTTCCTCATAAATTTCCTCTCGACTTTTCAAGAATGACAGTAGCATATCAAAGCGGTCTCTCTGAGCTCCTGTACTCTTCTTTTCAACAACAAACATAAGCCATTCCTTCTTTAAGACCTCAGGCAATTTGCTCTCCAA
>NW_015152029.1:98633-104398 GCF_000732505.1 Cyprinodon variegatus | reverse complement strand
AATTCATGGACATGGCCTGGCTCTACGTGAGTTAAACACCCACATTGAAAGACAGAATCAAGCTATCCAAAGTTACGTAAATTACTTCAACAGCGCTAATGCTGCGTTTGTTCAGCAACCATTTCCGGGTCCAGTCCCTCCCCCGAGGTCACAACCTGTGACGTCATCAGAATTCCGCCCTAGTCTTCCAGAGAAATTCTCCGGTAACATGAAAGATTGCAAGGGATTTTTATTCCAGTGTCGGTTGATTTTTCAGAACTCTCCTGGTAGCTTTTCCACAGATCACAAGAAAATAACGTTCATTCTTTCTCAGTTAACAGGAAGAGCCTTGGAATGGGCTCAGGCAAGATTTGCCACTGACGACAGTTTAAATTGCCATTTTTCTGACTTCATTGCTGAATTTACCCAGGTCTTCAACCAGGAGACTGACCAAACTATTGATTCCAGAGCTCTTTTCAACCTTAAACAGGGTAATTCTTCGGTGGCTGAATTCTCAATTAACTTCCGGATTAAGGCAGCAGCTTCCGGATGGAACCAAAGCGCCTTGAAAGGAGTCTTCTTCATGGCATTAAACGAACAGATCAAAGACGAACTCGCAACCCTCGACGAACCTGCCTCCCTCGAAGATTTAATTCGCCTCTCCATCAGACTTGATAACAGAATTGGAGCCAGAAACAGTTCTAGGAAGCAGAGTAATTTTTCTTCTGCCTCACATAACGTGACTGTTTGTTCTCCCTCTACAGAGCAGATGCCCACTCAGAGGTCTAAGCCCCAGTCTCTACCATTGCCTGTTCAGGCCTCTCATTCAGGCGAAAGGGATTATGAACCTATGCAGGTGGGACACACTAGGCTCACTCCTGAGGAGAGACAGAGGCGTTTCTTAAGTAAACTATGTATCTACTGTGGTGAGAGTGGACACTTCATCGCCTCCTGCCCGGCAAAATCAAAAGCCGGGGCCCGCCAGAGGATCTGAGGAGTCTGGCGGGCCAAATAAACACTAAAAAATCTGTTTGACTTTCATCTTCAGATTTTGCTTGTATCAAGGCAGCTTTTCCTGATATCAATCAGCTGAGCAGACCTCTATTTCTTTTATACGTTGTTGAAGATCCCCTTTCTCCTTTATTGGACCCCTTCAGTGACCCCAATGAAGATATGCTCCTTTAGCTGACTTAACTCTGTAATCCAAGTGACTTAGCATGAAATCATATGCTTCCAACCACATATAAAGGGGCGGGTTCAGGTTAGCAGACCCAACAGCGCAGAAGGCAGAGCGCCATATTTCTCAAAGCTTTGAGGTCTCCTCATATTATAGCTAAAGGTGTCCAGTAGTTAAAAGTCACACCATAGATTGATTTGAAAATATGTGAAAAGAAAAAAATATGAAGTCTCTGACTGATGCAATATCCTTTACCTGTCAAGATTTCAAATAAAAAGTATTTTATTTGATGGTCGCGCCAGAAGATATTTCATCGATTGATCATATACAGACATTTTTATGTTAAGATTGAAATAGTCATACAGATGCTTATTTTATCAATGAATATATTTGATGCATTTATGCCAAGAAGGATGAGAGAATTTAAAATGGGTTAAGTTATTTTAAATTGGTTGTCTAAATTGAAATACAGGCTAGATGGTCATCCTACTTGATGTTTTACCACTTCAGATGCAATTAAACATTAATAATTACATTGTTAGTAAAACTAAGTTTTGTGTGCAGGGAAAATTAAAGAAAAACATGGTCTGTTCAGACATAATCTGAAGTTTAAAGACAAAAGTGGAGGTCCAAACCTGTGGTTGTAATGTCAGAGCTGAAGTGCATGCTGGGAGATGTAGTTCCAGCCTGTTTTTAGTTACACTAACAAAGGATAATTAAAGTGAAGTGTCCTTTCTTTAAACTACAATAGAAAGTCTTTTTGCTGTGTTTGTCTTTCCAGACCGCCTTCAGGATTATGTTGGAAAAGAGGAGGATTTTTCTGACCAGCAGCTCTGTGAACAGGAGAGGAATTCCAGTTTGGACCAAGAGGAACCAGAACCTCTGCAAATAAAAGAAGGATCTGTTTAAAGGAGATTTTTTTAATCTTATTCATTATCAGAAATTTATCAGGAATCAGCCAAACCTTTTTCCATTGCACATCATCCACAAATGAGTTCCAATAAGAAACAGCATGAGGCAAAGACATTGTATTCATTTGAAATAAAGTTCTTACTGATATATTATTTCTAGAATAACTAGATAGACTGATTTTTCCTACAGGCATATTAGTAGGAGACAACATAGATGTGTTATGAGCATCAATCCTCTGTTGATGTTTAAAAAGCATACATACTTCAGAGGGAATTGCCACAAACACTTTGGTGTACTCCATAGGTGTTACAGTAATATCATACTTTGCCAGAAAATCATTGTAGGATAGAAGAAGGCCCTCATTATTAAAAAGTTGATCTACAAGTACGATATTTTTCTGAAACCAATTGTCCATAAAGAGTGATTTGTGTTAACATAAAATATCTTTGTTATTCTAGATATAATATGTATGTGGTGAAAATTTGTTTTTCTAGATGAGTGACCATGATAAGAAGGCTTGGCGATAAAATGCAGAGTTTTAGAGGGATTTTACAAACATCATAATTACACATTAGAAAAAAATGAATGCCACCGATCTTTGACAATATGTGGAGAGGTATGGTGTTCCATATTGAGTTGGGGTTTTTAAAAAGTTCTTTCAGCCAATTTGTGATGTTCGGCTGAACGTATTTAGCCCACATGCAGACCACACTCGGCAAAAAGGATCAGTTGCCGAAAATTTAATAGAGTAAATGGAAGCAACGCACACAACGCGGGAGCAACAGCACCAGGACCCTTTCAACTTCTGAAAGGAAAGGTAGGTAATTACACGGGAAGGGCGATCATGCAAGAATGAACAGATGAACATGAGCTTACCACCAGATGCACCAACCTAAACAGGTGAGGACGGAGACAGAGACAACCAGACTGGCTCGAAGCACCTTGCTTGTGTTGGGATCTGGGGGTGTACCACCTTCCTCCAGCAGAGTGCGCTGTGGGTCTCCTGGGCTGGAGCCCTCCAGCACACCTGAGACGCATCTACTCATCAGGAGACCTTCCCTTCATAAGCAGCTGCCAGACCTTCCTTCAACGCCGCAGTGTTGACCTTAGTTTGGTTAGCAACCTGAGCCTCTGTTACCTGAAAGAATCTAAGTTGTCTCCAAGTGAGAAAACTGGTTCTAACCTTCCTCTGTCTTTGCTCACAGGAAACCTGTCTCAAGCCTGAAGCTCTGGGTGAGCTTAACCTGCCTTCAAGCCCTGGTGAGCCAAACCTGAAGATTCCTATTTGGATTTCCCCTGCTGCTCTCTGTAAAGAGCTGGAAACTCTGATCAAGGTCTGCCATTCAAAGTCAGAAGCTAGACGCTGCAGCTGCTTGTGTACTCTGCTGAATCAACAGTCTCTGGACCCAACGGTTCCCTCTCTCACAAGAGAAGGCTGGACCCGGTCAAGGTAGAATCAGAATTATCTAAAAGGACTCATTAATCATCTGCCTGCCCAGCTAATCAAACTATCATTTCTGCAGACTTCAGTGAACCCAACCCGGACCTGTTCCAGATCCAGCTCATATTTTTGTGTGTCATTATCTTAAATAAACTCTGTTAAACTTTTACCCAGCCTCCGTTGTGTTCTGCATGTGGGTTTGATATTAAACCAATCATGACAGAACACTGCGGCCAAACACAAAGCCCAGCAGATCACCTCCGGAGGAGGCTTGAGGAACAGGACGCTCAGATCCTTGGACATGCGCATACCCTCCGTGAGTTACACACTAAAGTTGAACATCAGAACCAAATGCTACAAACGTATACCAGCTACATGGGAAATGCTAATGCCACGCCAGCAGTACGTCCTGTTCCGGATCCACTTCCGCCTCTAAGGTCACCGGCAGTGATATCATTTCCTGAGTTCCGTCCTAGTCCGTCTGAAAGATTTTCAGGTAACCAAAAGGATTGTAAGTGAGTTTTGTTTCAATGTCGTTTACTGTTTGACCACACTCTATACCTAACCCTGGAAACCATCGTGAAACATTAACGTTTTTTGTTTTTTCTTCTGCATGCTCCCCTCTGGTGCTGGGATTCGTGTGGCTGGAACGTCATAACCCCTATATCAACTGGGCTGAATGCCACATTGAGTCTTGGTCCACTTCCTGTCACGAGTCATGCCTTCGTTCTGCGGCTCCTGCTATTCAGTCCCCTAGAGGTAGGGGGGAAATGGACTTTCCTGACCTTACTTCTGTTCCTCCCAAGTATCATGATCTGGCAGCAGTCTTCAGTAAGGTCAGTGCGACGTCTCTTCCACCTCACAGACCATATGACTGCGCCATAGATTTACTACCAGGAGCCCCCCTTCCCAGCAGTAGACTTTACAACATCTCCAAACCTGAACGCGAGACCATGGAAAAATATATCAATGAGTCTCTAGCTGCTGGAACTTTTTGTCCATCTTCATCTCCTCTTGGTGCTGGTTTCTTTTTTGTGGGTAAAAAAAGATGGTTCCCTACGACCCTGTATAGATTACAGAGGCTTAAATCAGATAACCGTCAAGAATAAGTACCCCCTACCATTACTGGCATCAGCGTTTGAACCTGTTCAGGGTGCAACAGTGTTCACTAAACTCGATTTGAGAAACGCATCACCTCCTTAGAATAAGAGGAGACGAATGGAAGACAGCCTTTAAGACCCCCTTAGGCCAATTTGAGTATTTGGTCATGCCTTTTGGTCTCACAAACGCTCCTGCTTGTTTTCAAGCTCTAGTCAATGACGTCTTCAGAGATTTTTTTTACGTATTCGTTTTTGTGTACATCGATGATATTTTGATCTACTCCAAGAACCTCTTAGACCACAAGAAACATGTTCGTCTAGTTCTTCAGAGACTTTTGGAAAACAAACTCTTTGTGAAAACAGAAAACTGTGAATTTCACCAACCATCTGTCACTTTTTTAGGGTTTGTGCTTGAGGGCGGGCAGGTGAAGCCATCCGAAGACAAGATAAAGGCAGTTCTGGACTGGCCGACACCTGAAAACCGCAAACAGCTTCAGAGATTTCTTGGGTTTGCAAACTTTTACAGACGCTTAATAAGAAATTATAGCCAAACAGCTCTACCTCTCACAACTCTGACTTCTGTGAAGAAGACCTTTAAATGGACACGTGAAGCCCAGAACGCTTTTGATAAATTAAAAAACCTGTTTTCCAGAGCACCCATCCTTATCCAGCCAGATCCCTCTAAGCAGTTTATCTTAGAGGTGGACGCATCTGACTCCAGTGTTGGATCTGTTTTATCTCAGCAATCTGACTCAGACCAAAAGACTCACCCCTGTGCTTTTTTTTCACGTAGACTCTCACCAGCGGAGAAAAATTATGATGTTGGAGACTGAGAACTTCTTGCCATTAAACTCACCCTGGAGGAATGGAGACGCTGGCTCGAGGGGGCCGAGCATCTAGTATTGGTCTGGACAGACCACAAAAAACCTGGCTTATCTCCAATCGGCAAAACGATCCAATCCACGTCACTCTATATGGTCATTATTCTTTTCCTGTTTCAACCTCATTATCTTTTACAGACCTGGTTCCAAGAATGTCAAGCCCGATTCTCTCTCTCGTCTGTACTCCACTGATCAACCTGAGACACCCGAGCCTGTTCTTCCTGCCTCCTGTACAGTTGGAGTCGTTTCCTGGGAGATCACTGATCTCATCAACT
>NW_015152029.1:94697-96671 GCF_000732505.1 Cyprinodon variegatus | reverse complement strand
ATCATCTGCCTGCCCAGCTAATCAAACTATCATCTCTGCAGACTTCAGTGAACCCAACCCGGACCTGTTCCAGATCCAGTTCATGTTTTTGTGTGTCATTATCTTAAATAAACTCTGTTAAACTTTTACCCAGCCTCCGTTGTGTTCTGCATGTGGGTTTGATATTAAACCAATCATGACAGCTTGACCACCATTTGTATTTGATTTCATAAAAACACTTTTCTTCAAGTAATGTGATATGTTTTTCCATATAAAATTGGAGAGCAATTTGTCAATCTTCTTAAGTAATTTATCGTCTACATGCAACGCTAAAGCTGCATATGTCAAGCAAGAGATGCCTTGTGCTTTAGTGAGCAAGACTCTTCCTCGAAGGGATATATCCCTTGAGAGCCACTGGTTCAATTTTCTTTGTGTTTTTTCTGTTGTTTGTAACCCAGGCGAAAACTGCCCTTAATCCCACCTTGTTGCCCTATTGGTTAGAGTGACAATTGATCACATGATGCATTCAGCCAATCAATGCATCTGAAGTGGTATTCAAGCGTGCTCCAGCTTTCCCAGTCAGGTGTGAAGGGGAGAGCTGGAGACAAAGGAGCTACAGGTTTGTGCTTTCAAACAAGTTATTTCTTTGTTTATTGTGCACTCTAAATACTCACAATATGAAAAAACATGTAGATCTTCATATCCAGTGAGTTTGGAGCCAAGAAGTTGTCGTTTACTGAGCCTAAAATGGAATTGGTGAGTAATGAATACAACTTTGTTTTTTTTGTTTAGCATGTTGGTGGTCTTAGCCAATGCTAATTGTTTTATCAACTGTCACACAGTTTAACATCTTAAATTTAAAAGATATTTAAGATTATGATAAATGCTGATATCTATTTTCTCTGTACGAAAGGTGGATGTAATTGCATTTATTTTCTGAATATAAAAAAATTCCAGTTAACTAGCAGCTGATAATTTACTGGTCCTGTACATTTCAATACAGGCCAGGTGATCCGTTTTTTGGGTTAAAGGATGGCGAGCTACTGAACACTGGTAGGGCCCAGGAAAACCTGAACTCCATACCGGTCTGGTAGGAGGCTGATGGTCTGTAGCGTTTCCCTTTCCATCTCATCATATTGACACACTCTTCATAATTCATCTCTTCTCCGTTGGGCACAATTTTCGCTTGGACATCTCAAATAACTGGATAATCTAACTATGGACTTAAATGTGTGTCAGTGCTGACCCGTGGAGAAAAAGTAAGACTTTTGTGTACATTCATTAGACATACTGCAGTACTTTATATATTTATTGTATTTGTATATTTTTTGGGGTTCTTTGTATGGTTTATGTTTTGTAGTGTTTGTTTTACTTTTTTCCATCTACAAAATTAAATAGCATTAAAATCAATTATTCCTTTGTGTTGGTTTTTATTAATTACTGACAACAGCTCCTGCAGACGAACTTAGACTTTCTGATATTCTGCTTTTTTTAGTCTTTAATAACTAAACTAGTGTTACATATTGGATTAAAGTTAGATGAACATCTTGTATGTTGATCTTTTGACAGCAAAATGCCTAAATACCTCACCTCTTTTTTTAATAGGAATGTTATAGAGAGCAGTACTTGTACATTCTTTGACTGTCATAAGCTCACATTTATTTAAATTCAGCGATAGGCCAGACGCCCTTGAAAACTCAGCAATAACATCTAAAGCAACAGAAATTAGTTTCTCATCTTTTAAAAAAAGTGTAGTGTCATCTGCTAGCTGAGTAACAAGTAATTTTTTATTAACTAGGGATTTACCTTTGTCTAAACTAGTGTTCAAGTGATCAGATAGAAGCTGGGCTACTAAAAGAAAAAGATAGGGGGAGGCAGGACATCCTTGCCCATTGCCTCTTGATAAGCTGAATCATGGGGACGTAACAACCTACTAGTTTAATTGAGCTATTAATATTTTTTTAGAGAGTCACAATAGCTGAGTAAAAGTAGTTG
>NW_015152029.1:91305-93490 GCF_000732505.1 Cyprinodon variegatus | reverse complement strand
CCCCGGTCAAAGGTGTCCTGGTTTTCCCAAATGAAAATATGGTCACCCTAGCCAAAGCCAATTTCTTTTTTCAAACATTATAAATGAATTGATGCTCCACTCTATCAAAAGCCCCTTAAAAGTCTAAAAATATTATAAGACCATTGTCACATACAATTTCTGGGTAGCCAAGGATGTCTAAAATTAGCCTGATATTGTTGGTTATGTGTCTTCTGGGCACAAAGCCAGACTGAGTCTCACTAATTATTAAATCCAGTATCATTTTAATTCCTTTGCTAAGATGGTAGTAAAAATCTTATAATCATTGTTTAGTAAAGAAATTAGGCACCAAATATCTAAAAATAAGGCTTCTTTACAAGATTTTAGAATCAAGGTAGTTAGGCCTTGAGTCGGTGTCGTTGGTAGTTGTTCTTTATTCACACTTTCTAAGAATACTTCTAAAAAAAGGGAGAAAGTTCATCAATAAATGCCTTATAAAATTTAGAAGTCAATCCATCTATACCTGGTGATTTATTTTTCAATTGTTCGATGGCATCTGTTACCTCTGCAAGGGTTTTGGGTTTTTCATATAGTTCCATTTAAATTTTAGAAATCTGTTCTCTAACAGAATTTGGAGCTGTACCACTTTTGGTAAAAATCACTACAATAAGTAGCTATAGCTCGATAATTATCAACCATAACACCGTCTACATTAAGGCTGTTTATGCTGTTAATTTTAGAATGATGTCTCTCAAGATTAAAAAAATAATGTGAATTTTGTTCACCCTTTTCAAGCCACCTTGTTCTCGATCTAACAAAGGCTCCCTTGGCTTTTTGTTTATACAGGTCATCTAATTCAGTTTGTAATTTACAAAGCTCCAGGTTCTCCTCTTCTGATAATGAGTCAGGGAGGTTTTGGCATAACTGAGTGATCCTTGTAATCACACTAACCTTGTGTGCTCTTTTGTTTCTAGCAATATCACAACTAACTTTTCTAAAATACTGACCAATTTTGAATTTAAAAAGTTTGCAGTTTACACAATATCGTTTTTCTAGTAGTTTTCTAGTAGTCCACAATTTGACCTGTTCCTTAACTGTGTTGATTAATAATAACAAACTATTCATTTTCCAGATAGCTGAATAAGTACTCCATGATTTAGAGGTGGATAGGTTCATCTTTATAACTATGGCCTTGTGATCAGTTAAGAGAGTGGGGCAAATGTCCACAGTAATTTCATCTATAGGAACACTTTTTGAGATAAACCACAAATCAATTCTAGATTGACGTGTACCTGTTTTTTAGTCCATGTGAAAAGTTTCTTGTTAGGATATTTCACTCTCCAGATATCATGAAGGTTAAACCTTTCCATGAAGGCTTTAAATTTGTCTTCATGTATGTTTGTGGAGGCCATTTATCAAAGGAAACATCAGGAACAACTATAAGGTCACCTCCCAACAGTAAAGTAGCATTCAGAAATTGTTTTAAATATTTTAATAATACACTCCCTAGAGACAGAAAAATAGCATCATTCTCTTTCCCTGTGTTGTACCCATAGATATTGGTGGTAATAAGAATTTGGTCATTACACTGGATTGTTTTAGCAAATATAGTGACCTAGTGGATCACATTCAGTCAATAATACATCCCCACCAAATCTAGGGTGACCAAACGTCCGTATTTCCCGGGACATATCCGTATTTCACATCCTGTCCCGGGCGTCCCGGGGTTTTTTTAGAAAGTGAGGAAATGTCCTGATTTCACTGCACACGACGCTCGGTGTGACGTAATCCCTGAGCCGCGTCAGTGCGGGCAGCCCTGTTCTTAGGCTCTGTTCCAAAACCTAGGACGCATCCTCCAAGGACGCGATCTACCTAGACTGAATCCTTCGAAGTTCTTGAAAATAAGGAGGCCAGAAGAGTTTTAGCTGTAAATTCGAACAGGTCTACCCTTCGGCGGGTTTTACCGCCGTCTGCTCTGTTGCTTAGCAACCGTGAAAGTTGACACACAAAGCAGGAAAAGAATGAATACCGAGGTTCTCAAAACTGTTTGTTTATTTATTTATTTTTTAAAAAGTTACGGTGAACAAAGACTACACTCACAAGAATCCAGAGTGGAATAAAGATTCCAACCACTGGGAGCAGGAACAAATAAAATGAGATGTAATGATAGAAACCTTAGTCAGTTAAATAACCTGCTGCTGTCATT